>NC_055991.1:78804559-79011838 GCF_018446385.1 Zingiber officinale
CTAGAAATTATCCTTAAATATCTGACCTTTAGTTATTAACTAACTATCAGAAGATAACAGTTTTCACTTGGTTAGTCAAGTTAAGTAATAATGTTCAGTTAGAAATTTATTGAAAAATGACTACTTAACTTGATCACTGTATTTTTGTATTTTTCACCCAGACTTATATTGATGCACTGATATAAGTATTTGTAGTCCTAGCAAAAGGCCTATTCATCTCATGCTATTCTAATTTTTTGAATACACAATTAAAGTAGACCTAGTGTGTTTGTGAGATACTCGTTACCGAGATCTATAAAATCATGCTTTCTAGGGGTTTGTCCTAGACTAAGGCTAAAATAAATTTTGAAACACTAGAGAAATAGAAATTTTTAAAGAAATATAAATAAGAGTAGCCTAGTATTTGAAAATTTATTTGATAATAAGAGTCCTAGTCTATTGTGTACATTCCTAGTTTTCTTCTTAAGTTATTAAATTCAGATTCTGGCAATGATTTAGTGAAGATGTTAGCCAAATTTGACTTGGACTAAACATAGTTGAGTTCAATATTTTCCTTGGCGACGTGATCTCTAATGAAGTGATGTTTAATTTCAATATATTTGGTTCTTGAATAATGCACTGGAATTTTAGTTAAGTTTAATGAACTTACACTATCAATAATGATTTTTTACATTTTTATGCTCTAATTTAAAGTCTTTTAATGTATGCATCATTCATAATAATTGTCACGCCCCAGAGGAGTCCCTGTCAAGAAAAATTCAGCAGCATCTCCCCTGTACGGTGGACAATCTGAAACTTTTCTACATCCTCACATACCTCAGCCACAGGCGGCTGGAATAATAAAAACAATAAAAATACAACCACACATTCCACGTAGTTTATATAACAAGTAAACAGAAAGATAATACCCTGACTCGAAATCAACCCTACTCCACTACACTCGTAAAGCTCAAATCCGATGAACTCACCTCTTCTGCCGTCCAGGCAGGCATGTAGTAGAATAAATCCAAATCCAAATCCGTCGACATAATAAAATCCATACAATGTCCATAAGTAAAATAATCCAAAACATAACAAGTTCAAAATAGTCTAGAACAGAAAAGAAACCAAAAGAAAACCAATCATATTCTCGAGGTCTACAGGGACCAGCAACTGGAACTCTCTCCTGACAGCATCAACCTGAAAATATCAACAATGGAGGCGGGGTGAGTCCAACACTCAGCAGGTACAATTGATATGCAAAGTAAAGAAATAACACCTAGCACTAATCATGCGTACAGTCTCCTGATAAAAATAAAGATAAATGCAAACCGAAGTAGACAGGAGAGAATCTGTACTAACCAGGACCCGGTATAAGGACAAACAGTCCGAAAGGTATAGAAGACCTGTATGCATGTCAAACATAGGTATCCAAACAATATGCAGAATATAAATGCAGCAAACACAAACACAAGCAATAAATGCATCATGCATATGATGCCAATGTCATGGTCACCCCTGACACAGTCAGCCAACTCATAACAAAGGTGGGACCGAGTGGGTAGAGCTGTGACAACCGTGCACTCTGCATCACTACCCCTGATGAGTGACCGAGTGGACGGGATGCTGTCAGAGTACACACGTACTCCTACCCCAAATCATAAATGGGGGAGCGCAATGCTCTCATCTCCCGGTACGCTATGACGGGAAGGGATCTCTAACGTGCTACACGCTGCGTCACACTACCCATGAGCGAACCAACGGAGCACCGGAAGAGCCAAACTGACGTGCTACCACGCTGTGTCACGCTACCCATGAGCGTCACAACGGAGCACCGAACAGTGATGAAACTGGTAATGTGCTCAACAATAATGGAGCAATCTATGGCACAGCATGCGATCATGCAAATGGTGCATGTCACTAAGCATGGTAATATACCAAACCAACCTCTGGTCATATAACAATGAGCACCATAGTGAATAAATCATATCAAGATATACTGATCAATAAGGTATCAAACCTAGGTCCTGAACATGTGAAACATGGTTATATCACTACCCATGAGCATGAAAAATCAGGTACGAGATCAATACGAGATGCAAACAAACAACCAATCAAATAGGTAACATGTATTGGGTAGTGATTAACCGAAACAAATAAGAAACACAATTAATGCAACATGTTAATTTCATTACTAAGCATATCAAAGACAATAAGTCAAAAGTACCCGCCTCCGACAAAAGAAAGGTCCAATTTCCGACTCCGAGATACTCGTCTCGCATCAAAGTCCTGTATCAATACGATATACAGGTTTAGCTAATTATATACAAATTAATTAGCTAAATCAAATCCCTGAAATCTAACTTAAATACAAACCCAATTTATAAACCTCAATTGGATCATCAATTAACTTATCCAAATGGAATACAACAAATACATTTATCAATCTAACATCAATTAATCAACTGGTACTATCCATTACTATTAATGAAATTCAATGTAGAATGAAATCACCTCTAAACTCACCTAAATCTGGATGTATCACTTTTAAATCCAAGGTCGAAGAATTTCCAATTGACACAGCTTAAAACCTTGCTGCCGGAAACCAAAAACAATTAGCACATGATCCAACTACAAGAGATGGTTGCTACTGGAATTAGAACAAGTGACTTCACTGCTAGGGCACGGGTTAGAAGCTTCAGCAGTAGAGAACTAGGCCCAGGTGAGAAAGTAATGATCTAGGGTTCAGCTGGCCGGCAATAGAGCGAACGACGGTGGCACTGTGCAGAGGAGCAGCGGCGGCAGTACACCCAACTAGGGCACGAACTGGTGAGGAAGATCTCTGCGATCACCAGCTGCTCAAGCAAGGAAACAAGGCGGTGGTCGGTAGTGGCGTCGGAGCTGGCTAGGGCACTCGAGATGCTAGGGCAGAAGCGTCGGGGATGGAACAGGTGGTTTGATTAGTGAGATTTGTGCCGACGAGAAGCCCTGGTGCTAGGGCTCGGATCGGTGGCCGGCAGAGGTGATTCGGCGTCGACTTTGGTGGCGGCTCAAGAAGAAAACATAAAATGGAGAAGAAGAAGAAAGGGCTTGGCGGAGGGGTTGTATGCTCGAGGAGGAGTAACCGCCGCCGGCGGTTAGGGCAAGGAGGAGAAGGGAAGGCGCGCGGCGATGGCTCGGGCAGGCGGCACGAAGGGGAAAAAAAATTGTTTCGGCGAGGAAGAAAGAAATGAAAAGGAAAATAAAAGAAAAGAAATAAGAAAAAGGAATTTATAAAATAAACAATTCCTCACTTATTTCTTTTCTTTTATTTGAAGTGATGTTTAATTTCAATATATTTGGTTCTTGAATAATGCACTGGAATTTTAGTTAAGTTTAATGAACTTACACTATCAATAATGATTTTTTACATTTTTATGCTCTAAGTTAAAGTCTTTTAATGTATGCATCATTCATAATAATTGTGTCACACACTCGCCCATTGATATGTATTCTGCTTCAGTAGTAGATAAAGGAACATAGTGTTATTTTCTACTAAACCAGCTAACAAATGATGGTCCAAATAGTTGTAATCATGAATTTTCTTTTTCTAGCATCTCAATCATTCTATATTTTAAAGCATGGTAACCTTATGTATTGATTTGATTTATTGTCCAAGGCGGATATAATTTGATTTTTAATTAATTTGGATTAAAAGTTCTAACTTAAATTATCCAAAATTAACCATGTTTTTTAGTTAGATTTGATTAATAAAATTGCTCAAATTAATTAATTATGGATTAATTTATTATTCTTGAATAAATTTTAAATTAATCTCAAGTTATATTTAAGTTAAGTTTAAGATTGTTTTCATATAAAATATTTTAATTAAATTAAATGAATTGATTAGTTGTAGATGTATTAAGTTAAGATTGATTTAATTAAGCTTGAATTGTTGAGTTTGAGTTAAGTGAACTTAATTAAATGAGTTACAATTATTTTTGGATGAACAGTTAATATAAAACTAAATTAATTCTTAGAGTAATATAATTATTAAATTTGATCAATTATTATTAACTTTATTCAATTGATTAGTTTAATTTAGTATTGATTTGATTAATTAATTATTAATTTTAGAATACTTAAATTTTTATTAGTAAATTGATTATTAAATTTAGGATTAGCATAACTAGTAATTAAATTTCAGATAAATTAATGATGATTAGTTATTAATTAAAATTTAAGTTAATTGAATTATTACTTAATTAAATTAATTAATTTAGATTTAATTGGGGTCAATTCGAATTAACTAGTTAATTTGACTTGAATTTTGACATTAATTTGATTTTAATCTTATTTATGTTTTAATTTTAAGTTTTATTCAAGGTTTTAATTTAATTCTTAATTTATGTTTAATTAAGTTAAGTTTTAATTTTTGTTTTAATTAAAGTTTCTAATTGCTTAATTATTAATAAGTTTAAAGTTTAAATTAATTAAGTTTTAATTTTGTTTAATTTATATTTTAGTTTAAATAAGTGTGTAAATTTTAATTAAGTTTAGAATTTAGTAAAATTAATTAATTATATTTTTTTTTATTTTTAATTTAATTTGATTTAAATTTTAAATTAATTTAAATTTAATTTTGATTTTAATTTTAATTCAACTTTAATTTTAATTTTGATTTTAATTTTAATTTTAATTTTAATTTTAAAATTAAGTTTTAATTTTAATTTTTAAGCTATGTTTCAATTTTAATTTGATTTTAATTTTAATTTTAATTTTTAAGTTAAGTTTTGATTTTAGGTTAAATTTGAATTTTATTAATCTAATTATCTCACGCAGTTTAAGTTTTCAGACAAAGGTATCCTTTTATTTTGTGAGACAAGTTAAGTTAGATTTTTAGGTGTTGGTTTAACTTGGGTTAATCAAGCAGACATTTTTTGAATAAATTTCTAGGTAGTGGTGAGTTGCACGGATATCATTAGATTAACTACGTGCTTCGAGATTTTTTAAATAGTCTTACCCAAAGAACTTAGTACAAAATTTTGGTCTAACTAGTTTAGATTGGTAAAGGGTAGGTTCAGTTAGTTCCAATAAACTAAATGCACCAAGTTGAACACATATGATTCTTCCTAGACATGCATAAACAGAGCTTTCCTAACCTACTATCATCCTAAACTTCTCCAGTACTGTTTGTCATGTTAAATTAGTCTCTAATTTATCTAGTCCTAATTTCTCAGCCAAGTAAGCTATTATTTTGGAGGTGCCAACTAGTTTGGTGTCTGCCCTTGAATTTTTTAACTTGGGTTTGTTTCAAGTTTTTAGTTTGTGTCAATTTATTTTATAGTTGTAATAAACTTGATTATAGTTTGAGTTTAAATTAGATTTATAGTTATTTGGTTTAAATTTAGGTTTTTGATTGAAATTTGATTTAGTTTTACATCGATTATAGTTCATGTCGATTTATTTGATTTAAATTTATTTGATTTAGTTGTAATAAACTTAGGTTTGGGTTTGAATTAGTAGTTTTGACTTTTATTTTTAGGTGTGAGTTTGAATTACTTGATTTATTTTGATTTAGTGTCAAGTAGTGGATTTCATTTTTAGGTACATATTATTGATTGAGTCCTACTTGTTTGGTTAGACAAGCTTTTGGAACCCAAGCTTTTGTTTGTTTCATATTTTGGGTTACTAGTGATATAAATATTTTATTTGTAGAGCTGGACTTGTATATGAATTCAAATTTATTGTATATAACTCATTGCAATCCAAGTATCATATCTAGGTACTTGGATTTTGTTATGAATTTTTCTAAGAGTTCTCTCAATTCAACAACTTCACTTTTTAATTTGGAGTTTTCTTCCTCAAGTTTTGCAACTTGAGTTGGATTTCCAGATTGAATTGTATAGTTGTTGAGCTTTATTTTAGTTGTTCTTCTAGATTTTGATTTTTAATAAGGAGTTGATTAATTTTAGCTTCTGATTTAACTAATTTTCTATTCATGCATGCATGCTATAATTTTAAACAAGGTAGTAAATAAGTTAGAATTTACCTCGTTGGAACCTTCAGAAATGAGTACAAACTCATGGCTTGAATCATATTTAGACTCGTCATCTTGATCCGCCTCGCTTTCTAATTATAGTTCGAATGCCACTAGCACAAGGTAGTTGTGTTGTTTTGGTTCTTTGGGGTCTGATTCTTCCGAAGACGACTCGTCTCATGTCGCTTTGAGTGCCTTCTTTCTTCTGGTTGTCTTGGGTTTGTTCTCCTTCGTTTTTGGACACTCATACTTGTAGTGTTCTTTCTTGTTACACCCATAACATGTGATGTTTGTCTTGTTGCTATTGGAGGTGGAATTTATCTTCTGCAGATCCTTCTTGGAGAAATCCTTCTTTTTTATAAGTGAATATTTTTCTTACCAAGTTCACTAGGAGTTCTTCAATATCTGAGTCTGAGTTAGATCCAGCTTCTGGTTCAGGTTTTGTTCTGGACTTGGATTCTTTGGATGAACCTACAAGAAGTACAATTCCTTTCTTGGACGGTTTGGAGTTAGTCTGCTCGTGTAGTTATAGTTTGTAAAATAACTCATCTAATTGTAATTTTAAGAGGTTTCTTGAAATTTTATAGGCATCCACAATGGATGCCCATAACACATTCTGAGGAAATGAGTTTAGGGTGTACCTGATGACGTCTCAATTTTCCATCTGGTGGCTGATTGTGTGGAGTCCGTTGAGGATGTCCTTGATCCTCACGTGTAGTTGGTTAACTATCTCTCCTTCCATCATTTTGATATTAAATAACTTATTTAATAAAAGATTGCATTTTGTTACCTTGGTGTCCGTCATTCCTTCGTGTAACTCGATGAGTTTATCCCATAGTTCCTTTGCGTTCTAGTATAGGCTAACACTGTTTAGTTCTTCTTTTGTGAGTCTACACTGGAGTGTATTTACGACTTTGAACTAAATTTATGCCTTCTTCTTCATCTCTGGGTTCCAATTCTTAGGGTCGAGAGGTGCTTTTGTAGCTTTGTCCATTGGTGCCTTATATCCTTGTCAAATCGAGAGGCACTGGTCGATGTCGGTCTTGAGGTACACTTTCATCTGCTTCGCCCCAGTATGATAAATAGTCTCCGTTGAAGAGCGAGGGATGCGCAGTACTGTATCCTTTGCTTTGGGTTATGTGATAACTGAGAAAAAAAAACTAAACAGGTACCAAGACTTAGTCTTGAGGTAAATAGTGTGGGAGAAGGAAGAACATTAAAAAAACTCGAGGAAATTAAAGCAAAAAATAGAAAAAAAACATTCTTGATTAGTGGTTGCACCAATTCAAAGCTAACAGGGCTCTGATACCACTTATAGGATCGTAGCACACATGAGAGAGAGGGGTGAATCACGTGATTTTAAAAAACTTCTTTTTTCAGTTTTATATGTAAAATACCGGAAAATGGGAAATAATGATAAGGGAATTTTTCAAAAATTTTGGAGATTTTTCGGAGATCGTATGAACGAGTTTATGGGGATAAAACGGGGTCCCAAGAAAGCCTATTTAAGCTACCCATTTAAGTGAGGAAAAATTTATTTTCTTTTTATTTTTCTTCTTTTCCGTTTTTCCCCGTGTCCTCACCCGAACCTCGCCTGTGCCCTCTTCTTTCCCCACCGATCTCATCTGCCCTAACCGCCGCAGATTCCCTCTTCCTCTTCCTCCCCCTCTCGCGGCGCAACCCGGGCTCATCTTCCCCAGCCGACGCACAGTCGCCCCCGAGCCCGATCGCCTTTCCCCCTACCGTGGCCTCGTCGCCGCAGACATCTCAGCCGCCGCCGAGGTCAAGCCCTAGATTGGGGAAGGTCAGGAATGCGCCGACGCTCCTCTTCGACGCCGGCCATCTTTCCCCTTCTTCCCGAGACACTGTCGCCCACAGGAGCCCTAGCGCCGACCCTTTTTCCTCTTTCGAGCGCCGGCAGCCGGCCATTCACCTTTGCCCTGGCTTGGATCGCGTTGCCCTCTCCTCCACTGTGTCTTTGTCTGCTTCCGTGGCTTTCTTCCCGATATCTCTACTTCTGCCCTAGCGCTGGTGTCGCCACCTCTTCCTCTTGTTCTCCGATCGCCAGCCACCTCCTTTGTGCTAGCCACCGAGTGTCACTCGACCCCTTCTTCACAGGGTCAGCGATCGAGTTTTTTCTTCTTCCCCTCTAGCTATTTTCTAGTTTCTGTGCCCTAATCACTGCTTGCTGCCACCAGGTTCTGTCGAGCCACAACCAGCCTCTGTTTTGCTTGCTGCCACCACCGGAGAAGAGAAAATTAGGTACAGACTTTTTGTACACTTCAACCAGAGATGTGGGTTTTGGTAAATTAGTGCTAGAATTCCTAACTAGTTGTGTTTGGGATTTGTACGTGCCAACTGTTTCTGGTTTTCGGTAGCAGATTTCTAGCAGCAAGGTTTTCAGTTGTGTATCAACAGAGAATTCTTCGACCTTGGATCAACAGTGATACATCAGGTGAGTTTTAGAGATGATTCCATTCTACATTGAATTTCATTAGTAGTAATGGATTGTATCAGTTGATTAATTTATATTGGATTGATAAATGAGTGTGTTGGATTTCCCATTTGGATAAGTTAATTGATGATCTAATTAGGGTTTAAAATTAGATTTAGACTTTTGTTAGCTTCTCAAGGATTTGATTTAGCTAATTAATCTATATGTAATTAGCTAAATCTGGATATCATGTACTACAGGGCTTTGATTCGAGATGGTATCTCGACGAGGGATTTATCTCGTATTGGACCTTTCTTACTAGAGGCGGGTACCTCTTGACTTATCTTTTATGATATTGTCAATTGGATATGCATAGTATTTTATAGCTACAAGCAATGATCATGTTTGCCTTTGATATGTCACTATTTGTTACCCGTAGCATGTTCTGTTGGGCGTTTGTTATGTATCCATGTTTATGTTTCGTGATTATTGCCATGAGTACCTTAGTTCCTAGAGTAAGTGACATACCATGCTTTACTGAGTTTAGGACTAGATTCTGGATTTTTATTATCTGGCATGTGTATCTATATTTTTATATCATATCTGATCTGTGTACCTAGACCTTTTGCTTTGATCCGTGTATATTGTTGGCACATATTTTATGGAGGTGGATATGTTCAGGACCTAGGTTGTTATAGCATAGAGGACATGTATACCCTAGATCTGTGGATTTGACTTACTTGTACTAGGGTACACACACACACACACACACATATATATATATATATATATATATATATATATATATATATATATATATAGATTTGGTTCAGGATATTGTCATGCTTAGTGACATGCACCATTCACATGATTGCATGTTACGTATAGGCTGCTCCATTATTGTAGAGCATATCGCCAGTTTCATCATTGTTCGGTGCTCCGCTGGGACGCTCATGGGTAGCGAGACGCAGCGTAGTAGCACGTCAGTTTGCTCGGTGGTGCTCCATTGGTCCGCTCATGGGTAGTGTGACGCTGCGTGGTAGCACGCCGGGATCCCTCCCCGTCATGGTGTACCAGGAGATGAGAGCATTGCGCTCCCCCATTTATGATTTGGGGTAGGAGTATGTGTGTACTCCGACTGTAACAACCCAAATTTCCCTATTTCTAGTTCTAAATATCCTTAAAAATATTTGGAAATACTTTTAAAATATTCTAGAGATTTTTAGAAATTTTTAGAGTATTTTTACACAATTTTTGAAAGTCGTTTGATATTTTTACTAAACGAAGGAAGTTTTGACAAAAAATGTTCAAGCCGAGATTCGAACCATGGACCTCGGACTTGACCCGAGTCTTAACCAAGCTCAGCCAACCAAATGGTCTGAAAATGTTTTGTTAATCAATTATGGAATGAAATACATTTAAGTAGTAGTTAGGAGCTTTTAATAAAAATAGGTTTCGGAAAATGGCCGAGCCGAGGCTCGACCCGGTGATCTCCGGGTCAACCCGGGTTTTAAGCGGAGCGGCGGTTCTATTTAGGAAAGGGTAACAAACTTACTTAAAGAGGTTAATAGGAAGATTAGAGTTATAAAGAGAAAAACTTAGGGCTTGATTTACCCGAAACAAAATTCCTTCTCCTCACCTCACGCGAGCGGCGGCGATTCTTCTCTCGGGCGAAGACGCGGCTAGAAGCTAGGGTTCCTCCGGCGGTCGACGAGGGTTTCTCCGAGGGGCTCTTCACGGGGTTGTGATCTTTGCGTCGAGGAGAAGCCGTGAGCACGAAGAAGAGTCAGAGAACTTGAGTTTTCTCCGAACCCTAGCAGCTCCTCTTCCCGGTTTTGAGTCCAAGGATAGGTGAGTTGCTCACTCACCTGCAGTAAGAGTAGTTCCGAGATTTCATCTTGTGATGTTTCCTGGATTTATGTTTTATTCGAGTTTTTCCTGAGGAATCGAGTTTTTGAATCTAAACTCTGGATGGATTTGATCGATACTTCTTTAGATTCTTCCTTATGTTTCCAGAAGTTAGGGACATTGCTAGAGGATTAGCTTATTAAGAGTTTGGTTTTATTTTATGATAGTACTGTCGAGACTTAGCTAGGGGATCATTCTTGGATCAGGATTGAAGGATAGATGAATTTGGTGCTATATGTTGGTTTCTGATTCACTGATAGGTTCTCGTAGGACAAGTTAGAAAGGTTCGGTTGAATTGATGTGGCTGCCGTGCACCTCAAAGAAAGGAGTTTTCTGTTTGAAGCATATCACAAGAGGTAGTGTTTTCTTTCTGGTGCTTGCTGCCGTGAACCCTAAAGAAAGAAAGAGGATGATTGGTTTAGATTAAGCATGTAGGTTCATGTTTTTGTGGGTTGTTTTCCTTCAGACGGTGAAATTAGTATAGCAGCTTTTGATCTGAACTTTCTGTTTGCGACCTTGATGAACATGCTCGGTTCGTGTGGAGTTTTACAAGCTTCGAATTTTGTTGCTCTATTAAGACATAAGCTGTGAAAAAGTTCTACATAGGTTTTGATTTTAAAATTTCCAGTAAGTTTAACTTAGGTGGTGTTGTAGTTTTCAGATCCTTGTAAATACTCAAATTGAGCATAGAGTCAATTATATGAGAGCTACAGATCTAACAACGTTTACAGTTGTTCTTGAGATGTTAGAAGCTTTAAGTACTGTAGATTTCTAGTGTTGGTATGTTTACACAGCTTTGAGGTTCATGTTAGAGGATTGGTTATAAAGTTTTGTAAGCGCATTCCTTTATGTTAGTATGGATTCGATGAGGTAAGGGTTAAAGGTCTTGGAATGTTTGGTGCTATGATATCTAGAAGTAGAAAGAATTAGCAGGTTGTTTTCCTTTGACATTAATGCTTCACCTAGTTTCCTTTTAAATTCCAGCAGGTGGCTAGTGAAGGTAGTGAAGGTAGCAGGTTTTATGAAAAAGCCCTGCACTAGAGGATGATGGATTAGAATTAGATACAATCTTCACTTTTGAAGAGTTATGTTATGGTGACACATAAACAACAAGATGGAAAACATGATATGAATCAAGTATAGAGAACTAAATTGATATGAAACACGAAAAGAAGATAGAAAGATGCAGGAAATATGTTTAGTGGAAATTTAAGTCACAAAGAAAAGATACATATGAAACGAAGCCTTAAGAAACTAGTTAAGAGTGATAGAATACAGTCTACAACTTTTTGTTTACTGTTATTTGTGAGCATGTGCAGTTTTTATGTGCTATATGTTGAACAAGAACAACCATTAATCCTATACTAGCTTTAGAGCTTGCATTGCAGAATTTTGATTAAACTTGTATGCAGAATTTCGATTGAGTTAGTAGGCAGATTTTAATTAAGCCTATAGTGCAGATTTTTATTTAAGTTTATAGTGCAGATTTCGTAAGCATATAGTTTAGCATTGTAGACTTTGCTTTGTTTAGCATTGTAGATTTTGATTTGATAAGTATAGTATGCAGACTTTAATAAGCAGATTTTTATAAGTATAGCATGCATATTTTAGATAAGCTTAGTATGCGGATTTTGTTAAGCTTAGTATGCAGATTTTAGATAAGCTTAGTATGCAGATCTTGTTAAGCTTAGTATGCAGATTTTAAATAAGCTTAATATGCAGATTTTTGTTAAGCTTTGCATGCAGATTTATGTTAAGCTTTGTATACAGATTTTTGTTTAAGTATTTCAGTGTTAGAATTTGTTTAAACATTTCAGTTTTTGTAAGAGGCATTCTTTTATAAAAAAAGTATAAGAAAGATAAAGAAAAGAAAGTAAAAGGCCAAGGCCTTAAGTAGATCCCAAAGTCAAGACTTTAGGGATTTTGGCACACAAGGTGCTTACTAAAATGCCAAGGCATTTAAAGAAGAAGTAATAAAAGATAATCAGTATATTACTTTTATCAGTGGCACTGTACTGGACTCTTAGTTGTCCTTGGGCTAGGCTCCCATAGTCGTCCTTAGGTTTAGATAACCTAGTAGTAACGGCACGGCCGACGGTCGACGGTCGACGACCCGAGGGTCGCCAAATGGGTCAGGTCGTTACAAAAGTCAAAGCAAGTACAGTTGCCGGGCCTAAGAGAAGTTGATTACTATTTTGAAGTATTATAAGTATAAATTTTTGAACAAGTAAAGCAAGTTTTACATGAGTATAAAGTATTAAAGAATAAGTTTTAAACAAGTGAATTAAAGAATAAGTTTAGAACAGATGAATTAAGTTTCACTTTGTTTTACAATCAACAAGTTGAGTTTCCTTTTATGCTAGCATGTTATTTAGATTAGCTTACTGTTCTTTGCTATTTTCTGAGCATGAGTAGCTTTACATGTTTAGCATTTCAGCATGTCTTGTTCTTTTATTAGTAGATGAGCATGAGTAGCATTCAGTTAGTTAGATATATGTACATGCATATCGAGATTTTGTGAGTTAGATAGCGCTTACTAAGCATTTTGCTTATAGATTGCATTTCCTCTTACTGCAGATATAGGGAAAGAAAAGTTTTAGCAAAGGAAGGCGACAAGGAGGTGTTCGAGGATGTGTGATGCCAGGACTATGGAAGAGACTTGGGATATTATTAAGTTTCCGCATTTTAGTGATTGATAAACAATTGAGTTGTACTTTAGTTTATGTCATTTGAGTTCATCCTTGTTTTAGATTGCATGTTGATGTGAGTTTTGTTTAATAAGTAGATATTTTGGTGTTTGACACTTATTTAACTGCGTGAGAGTTTGTTATATGTTCCAGCCACCTGTGGCTGATGTATACTATGTTTGTATCTCAGTTTATGGTCACCGGTACAGGGGAGATTTTGTCAAAAATTTTCGGTAGGGACTCCTCGTGGTTTCGATCATACCGGATAAGTAGAGTTAGTAGTTAAGTAACGGTCACTCTTAGAGAGTAGTAGCAGTAAGAAGGGTGGTCGTTACACCGACAGCATCCCGTCCACTCGGTTACTCATCAGGGGTAGTGATGTCAGAGTGCATGGTTGTCACAACCCTACCCACTCGGTCTCACCATTGTGTGTGAGATGGCTGACTAGCGTTAGGGGTGACCATGACATTGGCATCATACGCATTTGTGCATTTATTGCTTGTGCTTGTTGCATTTATTTGTTGCATTTGGTTGGATGCATTTGTTTGACATGTATACAGGATTTATGACACTCTAAGTTTGACGACCCTTTTGTTCTGGATAGGAGTTCCTGGTGAGTACAGCTTCCTCAGTTACCTTTCAGTTTTGCATATTTCCTATATATGATTAGGAAGCTGTATTCCATGTTTATTGCTGTTAGATATATCTTACTAGGCATGTCTATTGGTATTCGCTGAGTTGTTGAACTCACCCCAGTGGATACTATATTTTTCAGGTACCAGATTGTTTATGGAGTCGCTTGGAGTATCATGTCTGCTAGTCCCCATGTCATATCAGAAGACCTGTCTTCGCTGTTGTCCATTTGTACTTTGGTATTTGTGCATCTAGCTTGTGTTTCGGTTTTATTTCCGAAGTGGTGTTTTGTGGTGTGGTGTAAGCCTAGCCGGCTAGCAGTCTTGTATATTTGATTTTCTATCCTTTTCTGTTATATTTTGTTTTTTGGTACAGCCGAGTGGGCTGCTTTACATATAACTGTGTGGTTGTGTTACATATTTTGTATCAGCCGAGTAGGCTGTATATAAACTGCGTGGTTGTGTGTATGTTCCAGCCGCCTGTGGTTGATGTATATTGTGTATGTAGAAATGATTGTCACCCGTATAGGGGAGGTGTTGTCGAAATTTCTTCGGACAGGGACTCCCCCGGGGCGTGACATTATAAATGAGTACGCAGTGGATAAACTAAGTAAAACATAAATTGAAAAATCACAATACGCAAGTAGTTACTTGGTTCGGAGCCTTCAGCGACTCCTACTCTAAGACCCTGGTCCCACGGACCTATAGATGGGTAATCAACTAATGACCTCTTCTAGAACCGTCGGAAGATGGAATCAAGTACAATAAAAAGGATAGGATAAGTGTAACAAGCTACACTATCCTTTATGCAACAATTAAGTGCACAAAGAAGCTGTTAAATTTTGAGGGATATCCTAAGACAATCATATTATGATTTTATTATTTATTTGATAAATATAGATTCACTATTTGAGTACATATTATATATTTAAATAATCTTAAATTCATTTACTGAATATCCGTAATACAATTCATAGCATGAGAGAATTTATGATTGACTCCTTGGTTCGACCAAGCAGCTATTTCTCACTAACTGGAAACATTGGGCTGTTGAGAGTTAAACATGAATGATAATTATGGTAACTAGTTCATTGGAGTGACATGCTGTAATATTTCATATGGTTCTCTACATATATGAATATGTTTGTGAAGTTCTTACTGTTCGAGTGCAAGTTTCCTTCGACTTGAGGTATATAAGTCATCTTGGTTATGGAGACTTATACTTTGACATCTTAAGCAAACATCTCTTGGAGGTTTGGACCCAAGATGATTGGGTATAAGTTGAAATGTCCGAAGGTGTTTGGATAACCCACAGAGAATTCACCACTCCTTGCAAGGAGACGTATACCCTATGACCACTCGTTAAAATTATTACTCAAAGTTTTTGGTCAAAGAATCACATGTTAAGAGTATGAGACTCTTGTACATATGTATGAGTAATTTGAATCCGTAGAATGAGTAAGTGTTACTTATGTAACGCCCGAAAATTCTCGAAATACTTTTATAAATATCCTAGTATTTTTCTGGAATTTTAGGATATTTTTACAGAACTTTTAGGGTAGCAGAAGTAGCAAAAATAAATAGAATCATGAAATAGCTTAAGCGGGAATCGAACCCGGGACCTATCGGGTCCGATAACCTTTAGATAGCTTTAGTAACCAAGTGAACCCAGAAGGGTCGTGCTGAAAGGAAAGGGGAACAACTATATTTATATTTGAGTTGGGCCGAATTATCCACTTAATATAAATAGGGATTTTAAGTGAGGAGTTATTATTTTGATCGGGATTCTTTCTCCTCAAACCCTCACCGCCGAACCCCTCTCTCCCGCACCCTCTCTTCACGCCAAAGACAAGGAAAGGCTAGGGTTTCATTCCTAGGGTCATAAGGGCTCCTTCCGGCAACAACTCCGGCACGAGGACGCTCCTCTCCGCGAGAAGAGCACATAGACGCGAGGAGATCGACGAAGGGATCTTCTCCACCGGAAATCTAGCGATCAGATCGTAAGGAAATCTAGCGCAGGATGTAAGAAACCCCTCACCTGGAGTATAAGTAGCTTTCGTATGATTTCATGCTTTAGTTTAGTAGTATATGGATTTTTGGGCACATAGGGTGAGCAATAGCGCACACCAAGTGCTCGATAGTAGGTGCAACTCATTTAAAATGCAACTTAGGCATTGTAATAGCTCAGTAAATGCAATAGAAGCATTTTTATAGCATGTCCAGTTTTATTACAGTTTTTATGGGACTACGGTCCAATGGGTGGGCTCCCACAGTCGCCTCTAGGTTCAGATAACCTAGCTCTAGGTTCAGATAACCTAGAAATAGCAATATAAGAAGAACTGAGCTATAATCAGTATTTTATTTTAGCAGTGGCACTGTACTGGATTAGATATCCATTGGGTTGGGCTCCTACAGTCGTCCCTAGGTTTAGATAACCTAGTAAACCCTACTAAATTCGGGACTTGCAAACCCGGGTCTAGTTAGGGATGCGCGCATAGCAAGTACAGTTGCCGGGCCCATCAACAGCATGATTATGTATTTTCATCTATTTATGATAAATAGTTTTCAAAACTCACAAATCAGTTGTGCATACAGTTTAAACTCAGTTCTAGCTTAGTTTTAGTTTTAGCTCAGTTCATGCTTTAGCTTAGCTTCATCATTGATACATGTGATAGTTCTATGATCAATTTTTGGTTTCCATGTTGTATGATACCATGTCATGCTCTCACCTGTTCAGTGTATATTTCAAATAGCATGTTTTCAAATCATAAATTGCATCGTATGCATGTTTTGTGAGGTAGATGGTTTCTTACTAAGCGAAAGCTTACAGATACTCTTTCCTTATACTGCAGATAAAGGTAAAGGAAAGATGGACTAGCGGAGGCTGGAGGGCAATGTGATGAAGATGTGTGTGGAAGGAACCTGGAATAAAGACCTTGGAAGGACTAGAACATTTAAGAACTTAGTGTTTCTTATCATGTTACTCTTTGCTTATTTAGTTATCTAAGTGCATGGAATTATAGAAAATCTGCTTAGATTGTTAGTGACCATGTTTAGAATGTTAGTTGTTTGCTATTAGAATGTTTTCCAGTTATTTTAGAACTTGTGTATGTGAGTTTGGCACGAAATAGTGCTGAAATCAGAGTTTGTTGCGAAATCAGAAACCCCAATCGATCAGTGGATCGATTGGGGGCCCTCAATCGATCAGTGGATCGATTGGGAGCCTGGTTCCGTGAACAGTAAGCTCCTGGATCGATCAGCCGATCGATCCAGTCGCATTCTGTCGCGAACAGAGAGTTTGGGGATCGATCGTTAGATCGATCGGGGAAATCGCTCCCGCGAACAGAGAGCTTTGGAGTCGATTGGCCAGTCTGGATCGATCAGCCGATCGATCCAGAATATTAACCCGAGCCAGTAGCCATCAGAATCGATCCACGGATCGATTCAACAACTTGCAATCGATTAAGTTCAATCTGGATCGATTGGGAAGCTGGGTTTCGACCAAGAGACCTTGTAGTTCAGCTCCTTGACCACAGGGGATGTAGGATATGCCATGTATACCTTAGATTGCATCCCTTAGCACATGTAGGGCCAAGAACTTGTATTAGCTTAGCAAGGTTTCAAATTGGTACAGTTTTCCGCACCTAGACTTAGTGATGGTCATGGATATAGTTTAGCACAGCATATTGTGACGGTCCGGCCTTACAGCCTAGTTAATAGAAGGCAGGTCGTTACAGAGTGGTATCAGAGCAGATTCCATACTTCCTACACACGCATCAGCATTGAACCTGCAGCTTCCAAGTAAGAACGTCTCTCACTTTATTTATGTTTCTTGCTTTCTTGTTATAGATCATGTTTATAGATAACTAAAGTATGTTAATATTTGATAGCATTTAACATGATAGTAGTAGTTATGTAAACATGATTAGCTTAGTTATGTATGTCCTTTGTTCCTTTAGAAATGGCAAGAGGACGCCCAGCTAGAAGGGCACCAGCTACTGAGCCCCAGCATGAGGCAGGCAGTTCAGTGCCTCCCCCAGACCTTACAGCAGTAGTGGCTTAGTTACAGAAGCAGCTAGCAGAACAGCAACAGGAGCTATCCACCTTAAAGGCTAATCAGCAGAATACTTCCACTGTCACCCCAGAACCAAACATAGCAACCCCAGTAGTTATAGAGGTTCCACCAGTCCAGCCTACAGCACTAGTAGCCCCAGCAGCGGAGGCAAAGAGAGAAGCCTATCTGATCCAGTGGCAGAGAGTCAAGCCCGAGAACTTCTCAGGCACCAGTGAACCGTGGGATGCCCAAGCCTGGTTCAAAACACTGGAGAGTACGATGGAGCTTTTGGACTGGCCAGAGCATGAAAAAGTGAAGTGTGCCTCCTTCTGCTTGACAGGAGATGCACGTATGTGGTGGGAGAGAATTAGAGCGAAGCGCCCAGTGAATCAGATGACATGGGCCGACTTCGAGAAAGAATTCTTCGAGGAGTTCTTTCACATGCGGGTCACAAACTGCCACTACGACGAGTTCACTGAGTTTCGTCAGGGCAACCTATCAGTTGAGGAAGCCGTGAAGAAATTCAATAGACTGGCTCGTCTATGCCCTGAACTAGTCAGCACAGAAAAAGAACGAGTTCGGTTGATGCTCAAGATGCTGAGGCCGGAGATAGCAATGAACGTGGCTGGCGGCGTTCATAGGCCGCAAACCACCGAAGAATTAGTCAGTAGTGCTCTGACCACCGAGCACTACCAGAATAATATCAAGCAACAGAAGTAAGTCCTCTCAGAGTCCAAAGGGCAAGGAGGCTCAGGTACTCAGAAACAACAGGGTCACAGCTCTAACTGGAAAGGGAACTCCAGCAACAAGCGTAAACCAGGGAGTTACCCAAAGGGAGGACCAGCCAGCAAACAACCTAGTTATCCCAAATGTGCTATTTGTGGGAAATTTCACCCAGGAGTTTGTCGCAAGGGCACACGAGGATGCTTTGAATGTGGTCAGTAAGGGCACATGACTAAGCAATGCCCGAACAAGACAAGTCTTTCTCAGCCACAGCCGATACAGTACGGAGGACAGCCAGCACAGTTACATCAGATGCAGGCCGTGTTAGATGGTCCACACATCAGCCAGGGTAGATGCTGCTGCTGCTGATGGACCATCTAACACGGCCCATCAGCCAATTGTTGGTTGCTACTCGGAAAACCTAATGGTTCCACTGTACAAAAATTTTGTACAAAGGTCTGAACCTTTTCCTAGCTACCATGTATTCTTTTAAATTAAACTTGGATCGCCTGCGGAACTTAACACGTTTGATCCAAAGTTTAATCTATTTGTTCTTTTAGGTTTAGACTTGGATCTCCTGCGGAACTTA
This sequence comes from Zingiber officinale, assembly GCF_018446385.1. Lineage (NCBI taxonomy): Eukaryota > Viridiplantae > Streptophyta > Magnoliopsida > Zingiberales > Zingiberaceae > Zingiber > Zingiber officinale. Next base: position 78,823,585 of record NC_055991.1, read on the forward strand.
ACACGTTCGATCCAAATCACCTAAGTTATTAATTCCATTAAATATTAATTTCCATAATTGGTTCCCAGTACTGACGTGGCGAGGCACAAGGCCTTCTTGGATATGGGAGTAACCACCACCGACTAGACAAAACCTTTTAAGGAAAGCTAATATTTAATTTCCTAAAATAACTTTAGGTTAACCGAAAGAAACAATCAAATCATAAGGAAAAGAAAAAACAAAGAACACAACATCAAAAACAAATTCGAAATACTAAAATCGTATGCCTCTTGTATTTAGTATTATTTCCTAAAATAACTAGTATGATGCGGAAAGGAAAAATACTAGTTATACCTTTTAGAAAGACCTCTTGATCTTCTACCGTATTCCTCTTCTAACCTCGGACGTTGTGTGGGCAACGATCTTCCGAGATGAGAAACCACCAAAGCACCTTCTTCTCCTTTCTTCAAGTTTCGGCCAAGCACAATGCTTCCAAAAGATGAAGATCTTTTTCCACCAACCAAGCTCCAAGGGATGCATGAAATAAGACTCCTTTCTCTCCTTTTCTCCAAGCTAGATCCGGCCACTTCTATGCCTCCAAGAGATGATGAAGTCTCGGCCACAAGAAGGAGAAGAGAGAAGAAGAAGGGGAACCTCTAGGGGCCGGCCACACCAAGGAAGAAAAGAGAGGAAGAAAAAAAATAGAGTCGTTCACCATGAAGCCTCCTCTACCCTCTCTTTTATAATCCTTGGTCTTGGCAAATAAGGAAATTTAAATAAAAATTTCCTTAATTCTTTTGCCATGAAAAGGAAAATTTATTTAATTAAAAATAATTTTCTCTTCTCCAATTTATTTGGCCACCTCTTTCCCCAAAACAAGGAGAGTTTTAATTAAAACAAAAATTAAAACTTCCTAATTTGTTTCTAGAAATTTATAAAAATTTCTCCAATAATTTTAATCCCTTCATGATTGGTTAATAAAAAGAAATTTTATAAATTAAAATCTTTCTTTTAAACATGTGGATAATTTTCAAAAAGGAAAGTTATCTCTAAAAATTAAAATCTCCTTTCAATCTACAAATAAGGAAAGATATTAAATCTTTTCTTAATCTTTTGTAGATACTAATAAAAGAGAATTTTTAATTTTTAAACTTTCTTTTAAATCATGAACATAATTAAAAGGAAAGTTTTTACCAAAATTAAAATCAACCTTTTAATCTACAAATAAGGAAAGAGATTTAGCTCTTCTCTTAATCTTTTGTAGAATCTTATAAAAGGAAAGATTTAAATTTTTAAACTCTCTTTTAAATCATGTTATCCACATAAGAAAAATTTTAAAAAATAAAAATACTTTTATTTTAATTTGGGTCGGCCACACCAAGCTTGAACCCAAGCTAGGGCCGACCACCTTGAAGCACCCATGAACCAAACTTTGGCCGGCCCTAGCTTGGTCTCCAAGCTAGCTTGGTCGGCCCCTATGGGATGGGTAAGAAGGTGGGTATAGGTGGGTATAGTACTCTATAATTAAGAGGCTACGATAGGGACCGAGAGGAGGAATTGGTTTGGTTTCCCGATAAAATTAAGCATCCCGTGTTCGCCCCGAACACACAACTTAATTTTATCAATAATAATTCATTTCACTAGAGAACTATTATTGAACTACCGCACCAATCCCAAATTACATTTTGGGCTCCTTCTTATTATTAGTGTGTTAGTCTCCCTGTGTTTAAGATAACAAATGTCCACTAATTAAGTAAGTTACTGATAACTCACTTAATTAATATCTAGCTCCAAGAGTAGTACCACTCAACTTCATCGTCATGTCGGACTAAGTCCACCTACAAGGTTTAACATGACAATCCTTATGAGCTCCTCTTGGGGGCATTCTCAACCTAGATCACTAGGACACAGTTTCCTTCTATAATCAACAACACACACTATAAGTGATATCATTTCCCAACTTATCGGGCTTATTGATTTATCGAACTAAATCTCACCCATTGATAAATTAAAGAAATAAATATCAAATATATGTGCTTGTTATTATATTGGGATTAAGAGCACACACTTTCATAATAACTGAGGTCTTTGTTCCTTTATAAAGTCAGTATAAAAGAAACGACCTCTAATGGTCCTACTCAATACACTCTAAGTGTACTAGTGTAATTATATAGTTAAGATAAACTAATACCTAATTACACTACAACCTTCCAATGGTTTGTTCCTTTCCATCTTGGTCATGAGCTACTGTTTATAATTTATAAGGTACTGATAACATGATCTTCTGTGTGTGACACCACACACCATGTTATCTACAATATAAATTAATTGAACAACTACATTTATCATAAATGTAGACATTTGACCAATGTGATTCTTATTTCTAGATAAATGTTTATACCAAAAGCTAGGCTTTTAGTATACATTCTAACAATCTCCCACTTATACTAAAAGACTAAGCTGCCATAACTGCTATCATACATCTGATTCCCAAATCGTCAACATGCCCATCAAAAGCTCTTGCCTTAAGGGCTTTAGTGAAAGGATCTTCTAGGTTATCACTTGATGCAATCTAGGCAGCAACAACTTCTTCTCGTTTAAACGATTTCTCGTATTGGGTGGTACTTGCGCTCTATTGTGTTTACTTGTCTTATAGACTTATGGTTTCTTCGAGTTTGCTACTACACCACTATTATTACAATAAATTGTAATAATCTTTGGACAAACCAGAAATCATATCTAAGTCCATCTTGAGGTTATTGAGTCATTTAGCTTTTATGGCTACCTCAGAGGCTTGCCATATACTCAGCTTCTATGGTGGAGTCCAGAAAAACACCTATGCTTATCACTCTTCCATAGTTATGACTTTTCCTCCTAAAGTAAGCACAAAACCCCGAGGTTGACTTATTATTGTCCCTATCTGTTTGGAAGTCAAAATTTGTGTAATCCACAGGGACCAAATTAACTGTCTTGTAAGCTAGCATATAATCTCTAGTGCCTCTAAGGTACTTTAATATATGCTTTACTACAGTCCAATGTCCTTGTCTAGGGTTACTTTGATATTTGTTAACTATGCCCTTGGCAAAACAGATTTCTGATCTCGTGTATAGCATACATTAGGCTGTCTAACTTTCAAAGTATAAAGAACTGCCTACATGTCCTCAATCTCCTTTGATATCATCAGAGACATCTCTTTAGATAAAGACACTCCATGCTTAAAAGGTAGAAAACCTTTCTTGGAGTTTTGCATGCTAAAACGAGCTTGTTATATAAAGCTTGAGATAAGCACAACATTCTTTTCTTGCGAACCTTGTTCCCAAGAATATGTGCTTATTTTCCTAAGTCCTTTATAACGAATTGCTTGGACAATCATACCCTTACTTCCGATAACACCTTGATATTGTTTCCAACTATCAAAAATGTAATCTACGTATAGTACAAGAAATACCACCACGTTTCCATCACACCTTTTGTATACACAAGACTTATCCGGTTACTAAATAAATCCATAGGTCTGGATAACTTTGATAAACCGGATGTTCCAAGACCTTTGAAGCTTTGTCTCAGTCCATAGACTGATTGAGCTTGCACACAAGATGTTCTTAGCCCTTTGCAATGAACCCTTCTGGTTGCTTTATACGGATGCTTTCTTCAAGACTTCCATTAAGGAATGCTGCCTTGACATCCACTTGCCAAATAGATAAAAGAATCCAGATAGACTTAAGCATGACTACCAATGAAAAAGTTTCCTTTTTCATCAAGCCTTGCTTTGAAAGTTTCTACCTTCCTGTCTATCCCTCTTTTCCTATTATAGACCTTTTTATACCCAAAGGCTTTTACACCATTTAGTGGTTCTACAAGCTTCCAGATTTTATTAGAATACATATATTCTAATTCTGTTATTCATTACTCTTTGCCAAGATGCTGCATCTTTATCTTGGAGTGCTTCGTCATATGTCCGGAGATCAGGTTCATGTCCTCCAGGGATCGAGTCCAAAAACTCTCCCAAAACATGAATCTTTTTAGGTTGCCTAACAACACTCCCACTACGACGAGGCCCTTTCTGCAATTGTGTATCATTTGTGATACGTGTTGCAGTTTCTTGTGATATTTCATCTTATACAGTTGGTACTAGGTTAGACATGTCCTTTATTATTTCCTTAAGAACAAATTTACTTATGGGCACGTGATTTATTACATAGTCCTTTTCTAAAAATCGATCATTGATGCTAACAATGACCTTCTGATTTTTAAGACTATAATCCTACTTTCATTTCTCTAGGATAACCCATAAACAAGTGAATTCCTGTCCAACTTATCATTATCTCTCTTCAGCATATGTGCTGGACTACCTGAATCCGAATATGCTTCAAAATAGGCTTACGCTTATTCAGCAATTCTATATGAGTAGAGAGTTCTGACTTTGGAATGTACTATGTTCACTTCCGTTTCCAGAGTATATCCTTAAAATGAATTTGGTAATTTTCCAAATAACTCATCATCAATCTACTTATTTCTATAAGAGTCCTATACCTTCCTTTTTCTACACCATTCTGTTGGGGTGTACCAGGTGCAGTTAGTTGGGATTGAATCCCTACTTCTGATAAGTGACTCCTAAATTCTCTTAAAGAGGTACTTGCCACTACGATCTCACCGTAGTGTCTTGATACTTTTACTTTGACTTTTCTCCGCAACAGCCTTGTACTTTTTGAACTAATCAAAAACACTTAGTCTTGCGGCACATCAAGTAAATGTATTTGTATCTTGAATAGTTGTCTATAAAATAGACAAAATATTCGATACTACCTCTTGTCTGGATAGTCATAGGATCACACAAATTAGAATGAACCAATTCCAACATATCTTTGGCTCCATACCCCTTAGACTTAAAAGCTTCTTGGTTATTTTTCCTTCCAAGTAAGACTCGCAAGTTGGAAAGATTTCCACTACTAATGAACCCAAAAGTTCATCAGCTACCAATGAATCCTACTCAAGTTACTATAACCTAGCCTTAGATGCCAAAGATATAATTGGTTCATTTCCGAAGGTTGCTTTCTCTTAAAGTTAGAAGATGTGTTATAATTTCTATTTATTGCATCGTGGGAGTTATTGGATTATAAATTATCAACCAATATACCAGAATAGATAACTTCTCTATTTTTCTTGATAACAGCTTTGTTATCAAAATAGACACAATATCTATTCTATAATAGTTTAGAAACTGAAATCAGGTTCTTTCTAAACTTAGTACGTAAAGATAATTTCTAATAATCCATATTTTATTCCTATTAAAGGATAAACATCTCCCACTACAACAGCTGCCACTTTTACAGCAGTGCCCATGTGGACGGTGTTTTTATTTTCATTTAGTTGTCGGGTTTCCTGGAACCCTGCAATGAATTGCGGTCATGATTAATGTCATTTGTATCTACACTCCAAGTTCTGGTAGATAACACCACTAAACATGTTTCAACTAATGAATTAAATACACCTATATTGTTCTTTAGTTCTAAAAGGACAGACTACCTTAATGTCCAAGTCCTATTTCCAATTATTACAATCGGGACTACTAAGTCTTTTCTATAGTATAACAACTAGGGAATTGACAAACATTTTAAATCCTAAGAATCACAAAAATATTTGGTCAAGATCAATTCCTTAAAATCCCCATGAATTTTATATGCCACGATAGTGTGGACGTATACAAAATCAAAGAAGAGATTTTATCCATTAATTTTATTATCTCGTCAACTTTACTTTATGACGAATAAAATTAATACTTGATCTTTCTTTGATCAAATATTTGGTCAAAACTTTTGAATTTAAAATAACATTGATTCCTCAAACAATATTATTTAAATTCACCAACACCTCAAACACCGTGAATTTTACATGCCACGATAGTGTGGACGTATACAAAATTTAAACATTTGTAAGAGGAGGGAGGGGTTTACCCATTAATTATCTTGTCAATAAATCTTTATGACAAATAAAATTACCTCAAACACCGTGAATTTTGTATGCCACGATAGTGTGGACGTATACAAAATCAAACATTTGTAAGAGGGGTTTTTTTAATTTTATTATCTTGTCAACTTATTTATTTGACAAATCAATAGTTGGCTTTCTTCAGTCACACAAATAATAGCAGTGACTCCGATGGGGAGGATACTATTAGACGTGCCTAAGTGTATATTATTACTTGACACTAAGTCCGTTAATAAGATTGTGTCCCTTCCGATGGGGAAGATCACACGCTCTTAATTAACTTCCTATAGTCATCCAAAATGGAAGTTTAAGCTAGTGATCCGCAAACAAGCTCATCCGATATGGAGGAAGGCACTCAGAGCCAAGGCGCAAGCTTGTTGCATCACTTATAAATCAGTAATGGAGACCGTGGAATTTATTTAAAAATAAATCCCTCTCCCACTTAGTTATTTAAAGTGAGGAATTTTGACTATGCTAGCCTACTTAGCATGCATACTAACAAGCACACACAACACAACATAAAAAGCAATAAATAGAAAAATTAATTTTCAACTATTATGGCTTTTATCTATTGCTATCCTCCGTGTGTCGCCAACCCTAGCTGCTGCCATCTTTGGCCACCGCCACCGGGTCTAGTTGTCGCATCCATCTTGCTCCTTGTTCCGCTGCGCCTCTGATCCACAAAAGGTTCCACGCCTTGCAAGATTCGATCCGCGACATAAATAGAATTTTACATTTTTCGATCCTATATTCCTCGAAGGAATGTACATGTAAACTAGATCGAACATAAAATAAAATTTACATCCATCGATCCTATATTCCATAAAAGGAATGTACATGTAACTAGATCAAAAAATAAAATCCTAATAAAACTAAATACAGCTCCTGCTGTATTTAATAATACAATCATGCACACATAATAAATGCCCTTGACATGTCCAAGGGTCCAATCACACACATAATAACTATAAGCCATAATAGTTGGATCCTGCATCCACAAAGTTAGCACATCCTACTATTAACCTGTCTAAATTATGTATGACATGTGCATAATTAAACTAATATCAAATACACAGAGGTAAAACCCTAGCTCTGATACCAATTGTTGGTTGCTACTCGGAAAACCTAATGGTTCCACTGTACAAAAATTTTGTACAAAGGTTGGATCGCCTGTGGAACTTAACACGTTTGATCCAAAGTTTAATCTATTTATTCTTTTAGGTTTAGACTCGGATCTCCTGTGGAACTTAACACGTTCGATCCAAATCACCTAAGTTATTAATTCCATTAAATATTAATTTCCATAATTGGTTCCCAGTACTGACGTGGCGAGGCACAAGGCCTTCTTGGATATGGGAGCAACCACCACCGACTAGACAAAACCTTTTAAGGAAAGCTAATATTTAATTTCCTAAAATAACTTTAGGTTAACTGAAAGGAACAATCAAATCACAAGGAAAAGAAAAAACAAAGAACACAACATCGAAAACAAATTCGAAATACTAAAATCGTATGCCTCTTGTATTTAGTATTATTTCCTAAAATAGCTAGTATGATGCGGAAAGGAAAAATACTAGTTATACCTTTTAGAAAGACCTCTTGATCTTCTAACGTATTCCTCTTCTAACCTCGGACGTTGTGTGGGCAACGATCTTCCGAGATGAGAAACCACCAAAGCACCTTCTTCTCCTTTCTTCAAGTTTCGGCCAAGCACAATGCTTCCAAAAGATGAAGATCTTTTTCCACCAACCAAGCTCCAAGGGATGCATGAAACAAGACTCCTTTCTCTCCTTTTCTCCAAGCTAGATCCGGCCACTTCTATGCCTCCAAGAGATGATGAAGTCTCGGCCACAAGAAGGAGAAGAGAGAAGAAGAAGGGGAACCTCTAGGGGCCGGCCACACCAAGGAAGAAAAGAGAGGAAGAAAAAGAATAGAGTTGTTCGCCATGAAGCTTCCTCTACCCCCTCTTTTATAATCCTTGGTCTTGGCAAATAAGGAAATTTAAATAAAAACTTCCTTAATTCTTTTGCCATGAAAAGGAAAATTTATTTAATTAAAAATAATGTTCTCTTCTCCAATTTATTTGGTCGGCCACCTCTTTCCCCAAAACAAGGAGAGTTTTAATTAAAACAAAAATTAAAACTTCCTAATTTGTTTCTAGAAATTTATAAAAATTTCTCCAATAATTTTAATCCCTTCATGATTGGTTAATAAAAAGAAATTTTATAAATTAAAATCTTTCTTTTAAACATGTGGATAATTTCCAAAAAGGAAAGTTATCTCTAAAAATTAAAATCTCCTTTCAATCTACAAATAAGGAAAGACATTAAATCTTTTCTTAATCTTTTGTAGATACTAATAAAAGAGAATTTTTAATTTTTAAACTTTCTTTTAAATCATGAACATAATTAAAAGGAAAGTTTTTACCAAAATTAAAATCAACCTTTTAATTTACAAATAAAGAAAGAGATTTAGCTCTTCTCTTAATCTTTTGTAGAATCTTATAAAAGGAAAGATTTAAATTTTTAAACTCTCTTTTAAATCATGTTATCCACATAAGAAAAATTTTAAAAAATAAAAATCCTTTTATTTTAATTTGGGCCGGCCACACCAAGCTTGAACCCAAGCTAGGGCCGGCCACCTTAAAGCACCCATGAACCAAACTTTGGCCGGCCCTAGCTTGGTCTCCAAGCTAGCTTGGCCGGCCCCTATGGGATGGGTAAGAAGGTGGGTATATGTGGGTATAGTACTCTATAATTAAGAGGCTACGATAGGGACCGAGAGGAGGAATTGATTTTGGTCTCCCGATAAAATTAAACATCCCGTGTTCGCCCCGAACACACAACTTAATTTTATCAATAATAATTCATTCCACTAGAGAACTATTATTGAACTACCGCACCAATCCCAAATTACATTTTGGGCTCCTTCTTATTATGAGTGTGTTAGTCTCCCTGTGTTTAAGATAACAAATGTCCACTAATTAAGTAAGTTACTGACAACTCACTTAATTAATATCTAGCTCCAAGAGTAGTACCACTCAACTTCATCGTCATGTCGGACTAAGTCCACCTGCAAGGTTTAACATGACAATCCTTATGAGCTCCTCTTGGGGACATTCTCAACCTAGATCACTAGGACACAGTTTCCTTCTATAATCAACAACACACACTATAAGTGATATCATTTCCCAACTTATCGGGCTTATTGATTTATCGAAGTAAATCTCACCCATCGATAAATTAAAGAAATAAATATCAAATATATGTGCTTGTTATTATATTGGGATTAAGAGCACACACTTCCATAATAACTGAGGTCTTTGTTCCTTTATAAAGTCAGTATAAAAGAAACGACCTCTAATGGTCCTACTCAATACACTCTAAGTGTACTAGTGTAATTATATAGTTAAGATAAATTAATACCTAATTACACTACGACCTTCCAATGGTTTGTTCCTTTCCATCTTGGTCGTGAGCTATTGTTTATAATTTATAAGGTACTGATAACATGATCTTCTGTGTGTGACACCACACACCATGTTATCTACAATATAAATTAATTGAACAACTACATTTATCATAAATGTAGACATTTGACTAATGTGATTCTTATTTCTACATAAATGTTTATACCAAAAGCTAGGCTTTTAGTATACATTCTAACAGATACAACTCTTATTCTCTTACTTGGAGACTCTTTTGGTGTGGTCGGCCCTCTCCCTTCTCTTTTCCCTTTTGCTCTCTTCTCCTTGGTGGTGGTGGTGGCCGGATTTTAGAAGAAGAGGAAGAAGCTTTTGGGTGGTGTTCATCTTGGAGGATCGTCGCTCACACGACGTCCAAGGTGAGGCGAGGAATACGGCAGAAGATCTCGAGGTCATTAACTTACAAAGAGAAGGTATAACTAGTAATTTTCTTCCTCATCATACTAGTTATTTTCTTTGTAAGAATTCTAAATACAAGAGGCAATTAGATCTAGTTTTTCGAATTAGTTTTTCGAGTTTGTGTTTTCTTCTTTTTCGAATTTGTGATTCGATTATTCTTTTTGGTTAACCTAGAGTTATTTTAGGAAATTAAATAATATCTTTCCTTAAAAGGCTTTGTCTAGGCGGTGGTGGTTGCTTCCATATCCAAGAAGGTCATGCGCCTCGCCATGCAGTCCTAGAAGCTAATGTTCGAAATTAATAATTTATGGAATTAATAACATAGGTGGATTTGAATCAATAGTGTTAAGTTCCGCTTGCGATTCAAATCTAAACCATTAAGAACAGATAAGTTAAATTTGGAATCAATGATGTTAAGTTCCGTCTGCGATTTCTAATTTAATTTCTAAAGAACACAATAGGTTATTTAAGGAAAGGTTCGACACTTATATAAAAAAAAAATTGTACAGTGGAACCGGTGCGTTTTCCCAGGACTAACCAACAGTAGGAAGCCGGAGTAATTAGAATGTCAATTAGACGCGTAGAAGCTTGTATATAAGTTAGTTCTTGAAGCTTGGTCAAGACACCCTTATAAAGGGTGTGGAAGGCACCTTTGAATAAACTTCTAAGCTGTGGTGAGTCACCTGTACACCATTAGAGTAACCACGCATTCAAAATTTTCTAAATAGTCCTATCCACTGAACTTAATACAAAACTTTGGTCTAACTAGTTATGATTAGTAGGGGCAGCTTCGATTAGTTTCATTAAGCTAAATGCACTAGGTTAAAGCCATATCTTTCTAGACATGTATAGACAGAGCTTCTTTAACCTACTATCATCGGAAACTTCACCAGTACCGTTTATCAAGTTAAGCTTTTGTCCCTAATTAATTTGGTCCTAATTACCCGACCGGGTAAATTATTATTTTTATATGTGTCAACTAGTTTGGAGTCTCCCCTAAATTATTAGACTTTAGGTTTAAGTTTTAGATTTGTATTGATTTTCTTTATAGTTATAGTAGACTTGGTTATAGTTTGAGTTTACATTGATTTTGTTCTTGTTTAATTTAAGTTTAATTGATTTTAGGTTTGCATTTATTTTTGAAGGTTTAATTTTTGAGGTTGAGAGTGATTTATTTGGTTTATTTATGTAGTAAATTTTATCTTTTGGTACATAGTATTGATTGAGTCCTACTTATGTGGTTAGACATACTTTTAGTATGTAAGCTTTTGTTAATTTTGACTTTTGAGTTAAGGTTAAAAAGGATTTAAATGTAGAGTTGGACTTGTATCCTAGTCTGATTTTATTGTACATAGCTCTTTGGGATCCAAGTATTAGTTTAGGTACTTGGTTCCCGAGGTAAAATTTTTCAATTGCCCTTTGAGCTCATTGACTTGACTTTTCAGGACAAGAGTTTTCTTCCTCAAGTTTTAGAACTTGAGTTGAACCTTTGTCTTGAACTTGGCTAGTCATCGAGTTCATGTTCAATTGCTTCTTAAATATGTTATTTTTCTTTAGGAGCTATTTAGCGTGTTCCTAGGTTTTAATTAATCTTTTATTTGGGCAAGCAATTATTTTAAATGAACTTATGCTGATAAAGGAATTTACCTTGAGTCGGTTTAACTCGGATGAAGATTCATGACTCGACTTGTATTCAGACCCATCTTCTTCGTCTAATTCACCTTTGGTTGTCATTAGTGCGAGGTAGCTTGCTTGCTTCAGTTTGACTGCTCCCGATCTATCTGAAGACTCGTCCCAAGTCGCTTTTAGTGCTTTCTTTTGCTTTGTCTTCTTGACTTGGTCTTCGTTCGGGCATTCATGTTTGAAGTTCCCATTCTTGTTGCAGCCATAGCATATGGCATTTGCCTTTGAGTTGTTGGATGCAGACTTGAACATCTTCTTCATATTGCGTTTGGTGAAGCTTTTCTTAAATCTAGTGAACATCTTCATTACCAGGTTCACTAGCTGTTCTTCTTTGTCTAATTTTGATTCAGTTTTTGTAACACCCCACCCTCCTCACTACTGGACTGTGAGGGCGGAGCGCTACTGGACTACTAACTTTACTTAACTAACATTGCACACATGTTGATAGTAATTCCTAAAACTCTCGGAGAACTCAAAACATACAATTAACTAGCAGCGGAAGACTAAATGACTCATCTAATACATTCTACTCAACTCTTTGTTAATAAATTCTTATGCTAGATCCCAAGGCTTCTATAGTCCAGGCATCACACATCCATCTGCACCGCCTTGTCGCCTTCCTTTACTATAGCTTTTCCTTTCCTTTATCTGCAGTAAGAGGAAATGCATCTATAAGCAAAATTGCTTAGTAAGCGCTATCTAACTCACAAAACTCGAATATGCATGTGAATATACTGAAATCTAAAAGCTGAATACTCAAAAGGAAAACTACTCATGCTCATCTACAAGCAAAAGAAACATACTGAAATGCTAAACGTGTAAAACAAATCTATACAATCATGCTAGCATAATCTTGCTGAATTTTAAACACTTTCTGAATCTTATTTCACTTGTTTAAAAACTTATACTTTAATACTTCAAAATAATAATCAACTTTCTTCTTGGGCCCAGGCGTAGTACCATTTTATGCGCATTCCCTAATAGGTTGGGGTAGCGAGCCACCAATCCTAAAAGAGCATACCTCGGTCTACCAGGGCCAAGACCTCGGAATTGGACACCTGGGTTTGTTTAACAACAACCTCAGAAATCGGGTACTAGCCTCTTAAATAAAGTAAAATACTTGTTATCTTTTATTACTTCTAATATATAATGCCTCGGCATTTTCTTTAAGCACCTTGTGTCCCAAAATCCCTAAAGTCTTGACTTTGGGATCTACTTAAGGCCTTGGCCTTTTTCTTTTTTTTCTTTATCTTTCTTATACTTGTTAATACCTCTAATAAAAGAATGCTTCTTTAAAAACTGAAATGTTTAAACAAATTCTAACTTTGAAATGCATAAATAAAAATCTGCATACTATGCTAATCAAAATTCTGCATACTATTCTAATAAAGATTCTGTATTCTATGCTACACTATTTCTGCATACTATGCAAACATAAAATCTGCACTATAACCTTAATTAAAATCTACAATATAAGCTCTACATAAAAATCTGCATTATAAGCTTAATTAAAATCTGCACTATAAGCGCTTAATTAAAATCTGCAATATAAGCTCTATATAAAAATCTGCATTATAAGCTTAATTAAAATCTGCACTATAGGCTTAATTAAAAATCTGCACTATAAGCGCTTAATTAAAATCTGCAATATAAGCTCTACATAAAAATTTACATTATAAGCTTAATTAAAATATGTACTATAGGCTTAATTAAAAATCTGCACTATAAGCGCTTCTTATGCTTCAAATTCAAGAAGAACAGAGGTCCGAAATTACTCCTACTACAGGTGAGAAGCACTTACCTTGATTCTTGGACTCACAACCGAACAAAAAGGGCTTCTAGGACCTTAGCCGGCCGCCGGAGATGATGCCCTAACTCCCTTTCGTTTTCTGCCCGAGCTCCGCCATCGTACGCAGAAGAGAAGGAGAGAATGGTTTAAGTCACGGGAAAACAGAGCATCAACTTATCCCTTTTTATAACTTAATATTTCTGTTAACTCCTTAAATAAATTCGCTATCTTTTCTAAACAGACAAATCCAACATCAACTTATCCCTTTTATAATATTTTGTTAACTATCTTAAATAAATTCGCTACCTTTTCTAAACAGACAAATCCAACATCAACTTATTTATCCCTTTTATAATCCAATATTCTGTTAACTATCTTAAATAATTTCGCTGTCTTTTCTAAATAGAAAAATCCGTTTGTCCAGCTGGTCAGTTGGGTTTTGACCGAGCCAAAGGTCGTGGGTTCAATTCTCGGCTTGAATATTTTTTTGTCGAAACTTCCTTCGTTTAGTAAAAATACCAAACGACCTCCAAAAATTACATAAAAATACTCTAAAAATTTCTAAAAATCCCTAGAATATTTCTATAGCATTTTTAAATATTTTTAAACTACTTTTAGGACTCTAATTGAGGAAATTTGGGTCGTTACAGTTTTAGTTTTAGCTTTGGGTTTAGTTCCCTTTGACGTACTTGCAAGAAAAGTAATTCCTTTCTTGACCTTTGGGTTGTTAATTTGTTCATGCAGCTCTAATTCACAAAATAATTCATCTAGTTTTAATTTAGAGAGGCTCCTTGAAACCTTATAGACATCTATGATCGATGCCCACAGTGCATTTTGAGGGAATGAGTTAAAAGCGTACCTTATTACATCCCAATTTTGATCTGGTGTCCGATTAGGTGAAGGTTATTGAGGATGTCCTTGATTCGAGCGTGGAGCTGATTCACAGTCTCATCGTCTCGCATTTTAATGTTAAATAATGAATTAAGAAGTAGGTCGCATTTCGTTACCTTTGAATCGGGAGTTCCTTCGTGTAGCTCGATGAGCTTGTCACATAGCTCCTTTGCATTCTCGTGCAAGCCGACTCAGTTGAGTTCTTTTTTTGTGAGTCTGCATTGGATCATGTTCAATGCTTTGGAGTCGATTTGGGTTTTCTTTTTATCTTCTGGACTCCATCTTTCTAGATCGAGTGTACTTGTGTTGTTTCGTCTACAGGCGCCAGTACCCTCGTCAAATCATGAACCATTGCTTAATGTCTGTCTTCAAGTAAACTTCCATTCTCTTCTTCCAGTACGGAAAGTCATTTCCATTGAATAGAGGAGGATAAGCTGTGTTGAATCTCTCAAGTTGGGTCATTTGATTGCTAAAAAAGAAAGTTAGAAGGAGGTACCAAGACTTAGTCTTGGATTAATAGTGGTTGAGAAAAAAAATGTCGATGACTCAAGTGGTGTTGCACCGATTTTGAGTAAGAACCGAACAAGAAATAGTTATTTGAAAGGGTAACTTCTACCAATTCAAATAAGATATGAAAAATCAAAAAATCCAAAAAAAGGTTCCCTCGACTTAATTAATGGTTGCACCAATTCAAAGCAGAACCTGCTCCAATACCACTTGTTGGATCGAAATGCACGTGAGAGGAGGGGGGGTGAATCACGTGGTTTTACAAATTCTTACTTTTTCGAATTTGAAAAACAAAGTGCACAGAAAACATTAAACATAAAAAATAAAAACAGTTATAGTCGATTTTACTTAGTTGGGAGCCTTTGGCGACTCCTACTCCAAGACCTAAGTCCTGCGGACCTATCGATGGGTAATCCACTAAGTGCCTCTTCTGGAACTGCCAAAAGAGGTAATCGAGTACAAAAAATAGAGACAATGTAACAACCTACACTTCCCTTTTAGAGCAGTACTATAAAGAATAGAACACTAATAAAATGTTACCAATAAGTTAGAGCACTCAATGTGTTATTGTCGGTCTGCCGAAGATAATCGGATGGCTCAGAAGAGTAGCTCGGTGGTAGACTTCTTTGACGCAGCAGCAGGAAGCCGGAGCAATCAGAATGTTAATTGGACGCATAGAAGATTGTATATCAATTCATTCTTGAAGCTTGGCCAAGACGCCCTTATAAAGGGTATGGAAGGCGCCTTCCATAGCCTTGAAAGTGCCTCCAACATGTAAAGTTTGATCCCAAACTCATTGCTCCTTATCTACAATGAAGTCTAAATTTTATCATGTGGAAGGCGCCTTCCATGGCACTGAAGGAGCCTTCAATGAACAGTACGGAAGGCGCCTTCCATAGCATAGAAGATGCCTCAGGCACTGTTCACCTGAGACATTTTGCGCTCATTTTTCCCTGTAAAATGTGCTAGTCCAATAAACTAAGTAATAACCTGTAAGGAAATGTTAGCACAATAATAATAAAGAATAGTAATTTGATCTTGTCTCCTCGAGAACAGGATCTAGTCAAGGTCTCAATTTATATTTCAAAAATAGACCTAAATTGGACTGATGCCTATTGTCTCTTCGAACAGGGATGCGTCCTCACTTAGTCACTCTTCTCTAGTGACTTACCTCTACTTACCAGGTGTAGAGTTACCTTCTGGAATCACACATATGGACTTCAGGAATCGAACATCTCGACTTACCAGAAACACACATCCGGTCATCACCCATCGGGAATCAGACATCCTGACCTGCCGACATCGCACATCCGACCTTCTCCACTCGGGAATTGCACCTCCCAACTTGTCGAAATCACATATCCGATCTTCACCCATTGAAAATTGCACATTCCTACCCTTGCTAGAATCTCACATCTGGACTTCAACCCATTGGGAATAGAACATCCTGACCGGGGTTAGTCAACCCTCTACACTCGGTAGAAAGGTTAGATAGCAACACATCTAACTTTAACCTATTTGTCATTCATCAAAACTCAGGTTTGACCATTAGTGCTAATTGCACCAACAACATCTGATGCCCCATCCTCTTCAGGTATTTTTGTTATTGATTATCATGCTATTCTCTCAGACACTTAGATATTGGATATTGAGTGTGACTCATATATATGTAATGACTTACAGAGGCTAAGAAATAGCATAAGACTCATCAAGGGAGAATCAATTTTGTGAGTTGGGAATGGAGCAAAGGTTATTGCAGTCGCTATCGAAACATACTTGTTAAAGCTTCCTAGTGGACTTGTCTTAGAACTGGATAATTATTATTTTGTTCCTATATTAATAAAGAACATTGTGTTTATTTCTTGCTTAAATAAAAAAGGTTTATATTTGACTTTTAGTAATAATTATTGTTATATAACTTTGAATGACGTTCTTTATAACACTGAAACTTTATGCAATGACATCTACGCTTTAAATATATCTAGTGACGTATTCAATATCGAAACGAGCAATAAACAAGTTTGAATAGATAATCAATAAACAAGTCTGAATTGCAATATATTACAGTTCTCGAATCATTTGAATAAGATACATTTGATATATACGATTCATGTTTAAAATGCAAGATGACAAAGTTACATTTTTCTAGAAAGGGTGAAAACATTAATGAGTTACTTTAACTCATACATACCGATGTATGTGAACCAATGCTAACTCACGCTCTAGGAGGTTATAACTATTTCATTACTTTCATTGATGATCACTCTCATTATTGGTATGTGTATCTAATGAAATACAAGTCTGAAGCCTTTGAAACGTTTAGAGAATTCAGAAATGAATTAGAGAAATAATTTGGTAAAAGTATTAAGATACTTTGATCCGATCGAGGTGGTGAGTATTTAAGCCAAGAGTTTTAAGATTATCTAAGGGACAATGATATATGATCTCAATGGACTCCGCCTTATATGTCATAATATAATAGTGTATCAGAAAGGCGTAACTGAACCCTATTGGACATGGTTAGGTCAATGATTGATCATGTAAATTTTTCGAAAACCTTTTGAGGTTATACTTATGATAGCTATTTACTTGCTAAATAGAGTCCCGATGAAGGAAATCTCAACTACTCCATATGAGGTATGGACTAGTAAGAAACCCCTCATATCTTATTTGAAGATTTGGGGTTATCCTGCTTATGTGAAGAGTCAGACAAGTTGGACACTAAGTTTGATAAGTGTTTATTTATTGGATACCCTAAGGAAACTAAGGGTTACCAATTCTATCACCCCTTAGAATAAAAGGTATTTGTTTCAAGGCATGTTGCATTCCTAGAGATAGAATTTCTCTTGTAGGTAACAAGTGGAAGTATAGTTGAACTTGATGAAATTCAAAAGACTCCAATAGACACTAATGAGATGCTCAGTCAAGAACTGTAACAGATTATGACACAACCTCTTCATATATCAGGTATGACATGCAATATTCTTGAGAGATATGGATCTCTTATAAGAGAATTGAATGATGTGTTACTCATTGAAGATGAGGAACCTACTAATTATAAGAAACTCTAAATAGTTCAGAGAAGGACAAGTGGCTTACAACCATAAAGTCGAAAATGGATTTCATGCACGAAAATTAAGTCTAAAATTTGGTGGACCCACTTGAAGGCATTATGCCTATAGGGTGCAAGTGGATTTTCAAGAAGAAAACTAACATGGATGGTAATATAATTACCTACAAAGTAAGGATGGTGGCGTAAGGCTATCGTCAAAAGCAAAACATTAACTATGATGAAAACTTCTCACATATAACCATGTTTAAATCTATTAGGATACTCCTAGCCATATCAGTTCATCATGATTATGAGATGTGATAAATGGATGTGAAAATATCTTTCCTTAATGGAAATTTGCTTGAAGACATGTATATGATACAGCCTGAAGGTTTCACATATGTTAACAAGAATAAAGTATACAAGCTTCAACGATCCATTTATGGACTAAAGAAAGCATTCAGGAGTTGGAATATCCAATTTGATGAGACGATTAAAAAGTTTGATTTCTCACAAAATCCAGCTGAACCTTGTATGTATCAAAAGGTTAGTGGAAGTGTGATCATATTTTTAATATTATATGTTGATGACATATTACTTATAAGAAATGATGTGCCAGTTCTACAAATCAATTAAAGTTTGGTTATCCATAACATTTTCTATGAAAGACTTGGGAGAAATAACTTATATCCTAGGGATGAAGATCTATAGAGATAGTCCAAAAATGTTTCTTGGTATTTCATAGTCGACATATATAGATAAAGTGCTAAAATCGTTTAGCATGTCCGAATCCAAGAAAGGTTTCATACCTATGAGGTATGAAATTCACCTTTCAAAGTCTATGTGCCCATGCACAAAAAATGAGAGGATTTTCATGGATAAGATACCTTATGCATCCGCAATAAGATTTGTCATGTATGTTATGTTATGTTATGTACAATGTCGGATGTATCGTATGCTCTGAGTGTTACAAGCAGATACTAGTACAATCCAGGAATAGATCATTGAGTGACTATCAAGACAATCCTTAAGTATTTGAGAAGAACTAAGGATATATTTTTAATATATAGAGATGGTGATATGATTATACGTGGGTATACGGATGCCAGTCTCCAAACGGACAAGGATAACTCTAAGATTCAGTTTGGATTCATATTCATATTAAATGGAGGTGTAATTAGTTGGAAGAGTTATAAGCAAGACACTGTTGCAGATTCTACATGTGAGGTGGAATACACTACAGTAAATGAAGAGTTCGGATCAAGAAGTTTGTTACTGAACTTGGTATGGTTCCATCCACTGTTGAAGCATTACTTGTTTACTACGATAACACTGGATCCATTACACAAGCAAAGGAACCTAGGTCTCATCAGCGACCTAAACATATGCTTCACCACTATCATTTGATCATGGAGATCATTAGGAAAGAAATACAACTCGAGAAAATTTCCACTAAAAGGAACCTAGCGGATCCTTTGACAAAAGCTCTACCACAAAGCAAGTTTGAGAGTTACGTCCATACTTATAATTTAGGGCACCGTGGCGATTGGCATTAGGCCAAGTGAGAGTGTCAGATTTTTAAGGGATATCCTCCTAAGGTAATTACCTTATGATTTACTATTTATTTGATAAATATAAATTTACTATTTGAGTGCATATTATATATTTGAATAGTCTTAAACTCATTTACTAAATGTCTGCAATACAATTCATAGCATGAGAAAAATTGTGATTGGATCACAACTAGTGATTATCTCTACATGTGCAATTATGAACATATTAGAATTTTCCTAGTCGTTGAATTGATGCATTCAGACATCATCAATTATGTAAGACTAGCACGAGTTATACTCCTTGGTTCTCTAAGCAGATGTTTTCTCACTGGCTGGAGACATTGAGATGTCGAGAGTTAAATGTAGATGCTAGTTATGGTAACTAGTTTATTGGAGTGATTCACTGTAAGTCTTCATATAGTTATCTATATATATAGATAAGTCTGTGAAGCTTTTACTATAGTTCGAGTGCAAGTTTCCTTCGACTTGAAATATACAAGTTATCTTGGTCATGGAGATTTATACTTTGACATCTTAAGCAAACATCTCTTGGAGTTGTAGACCCAAAATAATTGGATATAAGTCGAAGTGCTCGAAGGTGTTTGGATAGCCGACGGAGGATTCACCACTCCTTGCAAGGAGACGTATACCCTATGACCACTAGTTAGGATTATTATTCAAAGTTTTGGCCAAAACATCATATGTTAAGAGTA
This sequence comes from Zingiber officinale, assembly GCF_018446385.1. Lineage (NCBI taxonomy): Eukaryota > Viridiplantae > Streptophyta > Magnoliopsida > Zingiberales > Zingiberaceae > Zingiber > Zingiber officinale. Next base: position 78,843,623 of record NC_055991.1, read on the forward strand.
AGAGACTCATGTACACTTGTATGAATAATTTGAATCAGTGGAATGAGAAAGTATACTTAGGATAGGTGTGGTGACGTAGTTAGCCTAGTGGGGCAGAAATATAGGCCATGTCCTGAACCAAACGGGTATAAGACGAGTGAAAGGAACGAGACACGACTCACTGTAGCTGTTGAAGGGTTCAGAATTAGTTCTGAGATCAACTTTGATTTTTCAATTATGGGGATCATGATGTACTATTAGGTGTCACTCATGATCATTCTATAATTAAGTAATTAATTATGGACGACCAAGATAAACCAAGAACTTATTGGGTCACACACACTATGAGTTTCTAAAAGACATAAACAAGGTAGAAAATAAAATTCTTAGATTAAGAGATAAATATTTTGTTGGACTATATATAAGACAAATATGAAAATATTTATTGGAACGGAAGCACGAATGTACCACATCTCTTATGAAAGAGTTGGACCCAATTTAGTTTAGCCATGAACCAACTTGATTTAGTTATGAACCAAACCAAAGGGTTAATGGACTAATTTTTGGTTAAATGAGTTGGATTTGAGTTTTCTAATCCAACTCATTAAAAATACTATATATTGATATGATTAAGAGAGAATTAATATATAATTCATTATTGGCTTGATTAGGTTTTGGAAACCTAAACTTACTACCTCTTCCTTTCTCTCCCTCTCCCTCTTGCTCTCTCTTGTTGTTGACTACAACAAGAGAGTCTCCTCTGTTGCTGTGAGCTAACTAAAGGAAGAAGATCTTCCTTTTGCTTCATCTTACTCTTCTTGATCCTTCTCCTTCACTCGTGGCTAGTACCTTCTGAAGGTGAAGCTTGTTCTCTTGGAGTTGTCTTGAAGAGCTCACGTGGATATGAGGCGAGGATTGATAACGTCGCAAAAGGTTGATGCCTTTCTCATTACAGGTCATCGTAAGGTATACCTAGATTAATTATTATTTAATTTCATTTTGTTTTATGATCATGTCTAAGTAATTATATCTTGCATGCGTGTGGTGTGCGTGATGTAATAAATTAGTTTATTTATCGTTAAGTTTTTCGCTATACATGTTTACGAAACATGTTTTTAGCACATGTCGTATTAGGAATATCCTAACAGAAACTTTGTTACCCAACAAGTTTAATAGATCAAGCTTGGTGTTAGATGACTTCTCAGTAGCAGTCGAATGAAGCATCATCATAGCAGAGCAGCAGCACAAAGTTGGAGCAGTCGGAATGTCACACAATTGTGTAGAGGCTCATAGAAGAAGTGTGTTTGAAGCCTTGGTCGAGTAGCCTTTTTAAGGGGAATGGAAGGCGCCTTCAACACCACTGAAGTCACCTTCAACACCAATTTTTATCCCCCAAAAATTGACTCTTATCGTCAATGAAACCTTCTGCCTTATCCCATTGAAGGCGCCTTTAAGCCTCTTCAAGGTGCCTTCTATCGCCCAACTCAAGGTGCCTTCCTTTGCATGAAAGGTGCCTCAGGTACTGTTTACCTGAGGCATTTTGTGCTTCTTTCACCCTACAAAATGTGATAGTCTAACAAAATAAAAGTATACACTATAAGACAAAGTTAGCACAATAAAAATAAGTAGTATTAATTAGATCCTATTTATCCAAGACCAAGATATAGTCAAAGTCTCAGTTTATGTTTCCAAAATGGACTTAAACTAGACTTATGCCTAAAGTCCTAAATTGGGACTCGTCCTCACCAGAACACTCTCCTCCACTTATCTTACTTACCATGCAGAATTCCTTGACTCTGTTAGATTTTGAGGGATGTCCTAAAGTAATGGTCTTATGGTTTTTACTAAATATAAATTCACTATTTGAGTATATATTATATGTTTGATTATCTTAAATTCATTTACTGAATGTACGCAATACAATTCATAGCATGAGAGAAATTGTGATTGGATCACAACTAGTGATTATCTCTACATATGTAATTATGGACGTATTAAAATTTTCCTAATCGTCAAATTGATGTATTCGAACATCATCAATTCTGTAAGACTAGCACGGGTTATACTCGTAGGTTCACTAAGCAACTATTTTCTCACTGACTGGAGACATTGGGATGCTAAGAGTTAAACGTGGATGCTAGTTATGGTTGTTGGAACCCCAATGTGTTTTGATGTGATCAAACAAGTTAAGTTATGTCCTGTTTTGTCTAACCCTTGTGTCTAAGTGTGCAGGAGCTTAGGAACACAGGAAGTCGAGCGGAAGATGCGGCTAGCGAGAAGGACGGCACGGGGAGAGAGTCGACGGGCTCGGTGCGTCTAAGGGATGAGGTGACCACGGAAGAGTACACCGGTGGATGAGAAGAATGTGCACGGCGTTTGAGAGACGAGAAACCGGGAAGGAAGGCTGCTCGAGGAGAAGGCCGGAACTTGGGTTCAGGTGAGCCCTATTCTGGATGGCCTAGATCACCTAAGCTAGCGGAGTTTGAGCAAAAGACCCAGACCGAGACAAGCTGAACCGGAGCAGAGGTCTCGGACCGAGAAAAGTCAACTCTGCTGGCTTTCCTAGTCCAAGCGCCCGGAACCATTCCGGGCTGGTCAGGGCGCCCGGAACCATTCCGAGCGCCCGAACCCAGATTTTGACCAGGATCGCGTCATATGCGATCTGATCATTGGGGGATAAAATTTTATCCCCCTCAGGGCGTCCGGAACCCCTTCGAGGCGCCCCGACTAGTGCTATAAATATAGCACTGATCTGCACAGTTAAATCAACTCACTTGTAATCAGTTTTCTCTGTGCTTTCATTTCTGTTCTTTTTATTTATGCTGTCAACATTGTAAAGAGGCTACTCCGCCCGAAGGAGATCATCAGATAGTTCGCTTACTTTCCTTGGATTAGCAATCTCCTTATTACAAACCAAGTAAACCTCTGTGTCTGATTTGCATTTTATTTGTCTCATTATTTTTTATTACAAGTTCTTTTAAATTAGTTGAATATCCAAGAAAGGTTTGTGTTTTTCTTGTAGGGCAATTCACCCCTCCCCTCTTGTCAGCCTCCAAAGGGACCTACAAGTGGTATCAGAGCAAGGCGCTTCAGGAGGACTAACCGCCGATCGAAGCAATGAGATGGTTGGACCAAGCATCGTTCCACCAAAATTCGAGGGGGATTTCACAGACTGGAAGCGTCGTATCGAGATATTCCTAAAAACTGATTTCGAAATTTGGTTTAATATGAAGTATGGTTTTGTAGCTCCGATGAATCAAGATGGAGAAGAAAAAGAAGAGAGTCATTGGACAAAGAAGGAGCAGAATGAGTCTGTAGCAAACAAACGTGTGGAATATCACCTGCTGAGCGTGTTGCCGCCTCAAGAGGTCAACCGCATCGGAAGCTATTCATCTGCTAAAGAACTCTAGGAGAAGTTCCTGGAACTCCACGAAGGCACGTCCGAAGCGAAGCTCGCTAGAAGAGACATCCTCCGGAATAAGCTGATGAACATCCGTCTGGAAAAAGGTGAGAAGGTAGCCAATCTACACGCGAAGGTAAAGGAATTAATTACTGGTCTCGAGAACCTCGGTGAAATGATAACCAACCGAGACACCATACGCTACGCGCTCAATGCGTTTCCCAGAACTCCAGAATAGACATCAATCGTCGACGCCTACTATATTTCAAAAGACCTGGAGGTAAGTACTTTAGAAGAATTGTTCTCTACTCTTGAATTGCATGAAACCAGGTGTGTAGGAACAACAAAGGAATCAAGCCAGATAATCGCACTAAACGTAACCAAAAAGGATGAACCCAAGTCAGATTCAGAAGAGCATCAGGAAGCGTACATGGTAAGAAACTTAAAAAAGTTTTTTAGATCTAATAAATTCAAAGAAATGCAGAATAAAAAGAATCCAAGAAATAGAAGAAGGGTTCGTTGCTACCAGTGCCAAAAGGAAGGACACCTAAGAGAGGATTGCCCAGAACTCAAGAAGGACAAAATCAAGGTACCCAAAAAGCACAAGAACCTAAGAGCTACTTGGGACGACACCTCATCATCTGAGTCCAAGATTCAAGAATATGCTGGGCTAGCACTGATGGCAAACTACGAAGGGAAAAGTACATCAAAACCTAGCATCGATGAAGGGGAGCGACCTCAGATGAAAGCAGCAAAGCAGGGGGGAGATTCAGGCTTCAAGTCTGACATGGTAAGTGAGGTATGTCTCTTACCTCCTGATCAACTTTACTTTGGAATTAAGTCTATGGCAAAATCCATGTATAAATTAGAAAATAAAAATATCAAATTAGAAAATGACATTTTAGAAACAAAAAGAATTTTGGCAAAATCATGTCTTATAGAGGATTTTGATAAATTGAAAATTAAAAATTGAAAATGAAAAACTAAAAGAAGAAATAGAAAGATTGAAAAAGACTAATGGTTCAAATATTTCTACTTTTAGAAATTATAAATTTTTAAATTGGTATTATAGATTTCATCAAAGTCAAATTAGAAAAATATCAAAGGCACATGTACCTAGAAAATATTTAATTAACCCTGTAGGTAGGAACCTCTATTGGGTTCCGAAAACATGTTTAACTTGAATTTAAAATTAAACTTAACATTTTTCAGCAAGAAAGTTAAACAGATAGTTTCTTTATGAGGCTTTGTCTAAGGAAGTGGTTGTTGCTCTAATAACCAAGAAGGCCTAGTGCCTCGCCACGACCTGAAAGCCAAAATATTGAAATCAAATGTTTAATTAACTTTCTGGAAAAAGTATTAAAGTTAGAATTAAATAATGCTTAAAAGTTTTTAAACATTTGTTTTGAAAATTTTGTTTAACTTAGAAAATATTTCTGTTACAAATATGCTTTAAAAGGTTATTCAATTTGTTTTAGAAAATATTTTCAAAAATATTCAGGTTTAAAATATATATATATATATATATATATATATATAGAAAATTATTATTGGAAATTAGAAAAAAAATTTACCTTAGAAATTTTTTTAAAACTTTTCTGTTAAAACTTAAATTTTTTACTTAGAAATTTTCTAACTTAAATTTTTAACACTTAAATTTTTTTTTTAAGTTAGAATTTACCTTAGACTTGTTTAGAACCCCAATTTTTATGTGATCAAAGGGAGAGAAGTATGTTAAGTCTAGGGGAGGTAATTTTTAATTGATAAGTATGTTAAGTCTAGGGGGAGGTAATTTTCAATTGAAAAATATTTGGACTTATTTGCATATTAATTATTTTTTATTGCATTTTTTTTCCCTAGCTTAACTTGGGTTGCTCACATCAAAAAGGGGGAGATTGTTGGAACCCCAAGGTGTTTTGATGTGATCAAACAAGGTAAATTAGGTCCTGTTTTATCTAACCCTTGTGTCTAAGTGTGCAGGAGCTTAGGAACACAGAAAGTCGAGCGGAAGACGTGGCTAGTGAGAAGGACGGCACGGGGAGAGAGCCGACGGGCTCGGTGCGTCTGAGGGACGAGGTGACCGCGGAAGAGTACACCGGTGGACGAGAAGAACGTGCGCGACGTTCGAGGGACGAGAAATCGGGAAGGAAGGCTGCTCGAGGAGAAGGCCGAAACTTGGGTTCGGGTGAGCCCTATTCCGGATGGCCGAGATCACCCAAGTTAACGGAGCTAGAGTGAAAGACCCGGACCAAGACAAGTTGAATCGGAGCAGAGGTCCCAGACCGAGAAAAGTCAACTCTGTTGACTTTCCTGGTTCAGGCGCCCGGAACCATTTCGGGCACCCGGACCCGGATTTTGACCAGGATCGCGTCAAACGTGATCTGATCGTTGGGGGATAAAATTTTATCCCCCCCAGGGTGCCCGGAACCCCTTCGAGGCGCCCCGACCAGTGCTATAAATATAGCACTGATCTGCACAGTTAAATCAACTCACTTGTAATCAGTTTTCTTTGTACTTTCATTTCTGTTCTTTTTATTTGTGCTGTCAACACTGTAAGGAGGCTACTCCGCCCGAAGGAGATCATCAGATAGTGCGCTTACTTTCCTTAGATTAGCAATCCCCTGATTGCAAACCAAGTAAACCTCTGTGTCTGATTTGCATTTTATTTGTCTCTTTATTTTTTATTACAAGTTCTTTTAAATTAGTTGAATATCCGAGAAAGGTTTATGTTTTTCTTGTAGGGCAATTCACCCCTCCCCTCTTGCCGGACTCCAAAGGGACCTATAATGGTAATTAGTTTATTGGAGTGATTCGCTATAAGACTTCATATGGTTATCTATATATATGGATATATCTATGAAGCTCTTACTACAGCTCGAGTGCAAGTTTCTTCGACTTGAGGTATGCAAGTCATTTTGGTTATGAAGACTTAAACTTTGATATCTTAAGCAAGCACCTCATTGAGGTGTGGACCTAGGATGATTGGGTATAAGTCGAAATGCCAGAATATTTTTGGATAGCCCACAGAGGATTCACAGCTCCTTGCGAGGAGACGTATACCCTATGGCCACTTGTTAAGATTATTACTCAAAGTCTTTGGCTAAAACATCACATGTTAAGAGTACGAGACTCTTGTATAATGTACGAGTAATTTAAATCCGTAGAACGAGGAAGTATTACTTGGGCTAGGTGTGACTTAGTCAGTCTAGTGGTGACAAACACATAGACCATGTCCTGAACCAAGTAGGTATAAATGAGTGAAAGTATAAAATACGGTGCCCAAATAATAATTAAATAATAAGGTCATTTGGGAAATAATCTTATTAGAATTTTTAGAAATTTTTAGAAATTTTTCTGGATTTAATCGGAGCCCATATGACGAGTTTAAGAGGGGCAGATTGGTTAAGCGAGATAAAGTCCGTTTGGAATACCTAGAGGTGGGAGTTGATTGGATTAATAAGACTAAGTTTTCTATTAAAACCTAGGTTTCTTACTTTCTCCTTATTTTTCTTCTACGCCAAATTCCTTAATCCCGATCCCGTGCCCTAAATCCTCATGCGGCGCCGAGCTTCTTCCTCGAGCCTCTACTCCGTGAGCACTAGCCGGCCTCCCTCTTCCCCGAGCCCTCACGCGCCACCGCCTCGCCTCCTTCGTCGGTCTCCTCTCTTCCTCGCACATGAGCACCACAGCCGCCGGTCTCTTTCCCTAACGCGAGCGCCATCGGATCATCGCGAGCACTGCGATGTTGCTCCCTCATCCTTGGCCTGCCGTCATCGTCCCTCCTTTGTCCCTGATCAACACCGTAGTTTTCATCATCGAGCCCTAATTCTTCCTCCTTCCATCACCCGACACCAAGATATTTTCAGCTTCTTACTGTTCGAGAAGTGGTTTGGAACAGTGGTTGTTGAGGACCAGAGATAGAGTTGGGAAATTGAATTACCCTTTCACACGCTGATGGATCTGGGACAATAGCATTGCTCTATTATTTTGTGGTTGCCTTCGACCATCGATCGTTGGTGTGCTTTGCTGCCCTGCTGCCGTCATAGAGGTAAGCAATTAAACTTTATAGAGTTTTTTGGGCATTGTTAACAGAAGTAGGCAGTGATGATTTAATTAGTTTCATGTTCTTGTTGTGGGGGTTGGATAAGGCTACCGTGCTATTAATGCCATGCTCATATTTTCCTCTGACTTAGTTTGGGATAGATTTAATAGAAAACTAAACTTGTGTATGCTGTAATCTCTAGTTTTAGTAACAGTGTTAGAATTTCACTATGGTTCATTGTGATTCGCATGGATTTATTCTCTTATCCAGTATGGGATAGTTTTGATTTAGCTTTAGTGGATGTGGTTTATGGATATAATTAGTTGTGTAACAACTAGTCCTAGGTGTTAAATGTTTAAGTTTTGAAATTTGTTTTCCTTGTCCTGTAGTAATGCTAGGTTGTTTAAGCACAGAATCAGGAGGTTAAGAAATAATGGAGAATAGTTTGTGTATTTAAATCTTAAGGTTTGGATGATGGTGTTGTAATCACACCAAGACTATTTAAGTTGTGCGTAGATTTATTTTCTTTAAACTGTATCAGGTAATTTTGCTTAAGTTTTGTTTAATGTGGATCACACTCTGAATTAATTAGTTGGATGAATTAAGTAGGTTGGGAATTATGTTGAATTGACTTATTAGTAAATGGATTGCTAAATGAATCAGTTTAAGAGTTGATAATGTTGGGTTAAATCTAATTTAATCAATGGATTTGGGTGAATCGAGATTCATAGTTCGATTAGGGTTTTTCTCCTAATTAAGTTGAGTTTGGATTTAGTTTATTGTTGCTTATGAGATTAGCTTAACTGTACAGTATATGACTTGTAGGATGTTGATTCGAGACGGGCGTCTCGGCATGAGATTGGTTTATCATGATCTACGTTTAGAGGCATGTACTTCTTCCTTTGTTTCTTTTAGTACTTTGACCTTGGTGCATGAACTATTTTGGATAAGAAACTATTTTTACCTTGACTCCACTCTTATTTTCCTGCGCTTGATACTTCCATCCGATCTTTGAGAAACTCGTTTCCATATTTATACAGTCTCTCGTTGTTGTTCATAATAGGTAGCAGATACTAGATACCATGGTTGTGTTGGTTGCTACTCAGAATATCGAATTTTGTATAAGTCCTGAACCATTCCTAACAACTTATTGTGTTCTTTAGAAATTAAATTTGGAATCGTAAACAGAACTTAATATTATTGATTCTAAATTCAACTTATCTGTTCTTAGAGGTTTAGACTTGGATTGCAAATGATGCTTAACATTATTAATCCAAATCCACCAATGTTACAAATTCGATTAAATATTTATTTCAGAGATTGACTTCCAGGTTAAACATGGCGAGGCACTAGGCCTTCTTGGGTATGGGATCATCCACCACTTCCTAGACAAAGTCTTTCAATGAAATTCAATATTCAATCTCCTTATAGTAACCCTAGGTTTAACCAAAAAGAACAATCGAATCACAAGATTGAAAAACCAAAAGAAACATAAATCGAATCACAAATTCGAAAACCTAGAATTACTAGCCTCTTGTGTTTGGTATTTCAAGATTTAAACAAAAAGGATGAACTAGTTATGATGCGAAAACTAATAACTAGTTATACCTTTTGTAGCTTATAGACCTCACAATCTTCTATCGTATTCCTCTTCTTATCTGGGACGTCGTGTGAGCGACAATCTACCGAGATGAGAATCCACCCAAGCTTCCTTCTTCTCCAAGCAAGTTTCGGCCACTCTTAATCTCCAAGAGATGAAGAACTTTCGGCCACCAACCAAACTCCAAGGGATGCTAAGAAACAATGTCTCATATCTCTTCTTCTTCCTCTAGCAAGATCCGGCCACCACCAAGCTCCTTGAGATGAAGATGTCGCCGGCCACACAAGGAAGAAGAATAGGAGAGGAAGAGGAAGAGAGGGTCGGCCACAACTAAGGAATAGAAAAGAGAAACAATAGATGATATCTTATAAGGTGAGGCACCTCTACCCTCTCTTTTATATTCCTTGGTCTTGGCAAATGTAACACCCCACCCTTCCTCACTACTGGTCTGTGAGGGCGGAGCGCTACTGGACTACTAACTTTACTTAACTAATGTTGCCCACATGTAATTATCAATACATAAACTCTCTAAACATGCAATTAACTGGCAGCGGAAGACTAAATGACTCATCTATACATACTACTCAGACTTATGTTCACAACTAAAATTATACATCAATCTAATCATGCTGGAATATATGTATTAATCTAAACATGCATGCAACCATTATACAGCTCAGATAATAGGTCTAATGTGCATAACAATTTAAATGAAAGAATTCTAAATACATGGCAATCTTAATAAATTCTTATGCTAATCCCAAGGCTTCTATAGTCCAGGCATCACACATCCATCCGCACCTCCTTGTCGCCTTCCTTTGCTATAACTTTTCCTTTCCTTTATCTGCAGTAAGAGGAAATGCAACTATAAGCAAAATTGCTTAGTAAGCGCTATCTAACTCACAAAACTCGAATATGCATGTGAATAAAATAAATCTAAAACTGAATGCTTTAAAGGAAATACTACACATGCTCATCTAATAGCAAAAGAAACAAGACATGCTGAAATGCTAAACATGTAAAGCTTATTTCACTTGTTCAAAACTTATACTTTTATATTTCAGAATAATAGGAAAAACTGAAATGATACATAAGCTGAGCTAAACTGATGCTAGGCTAATGCTGAATTTGAACTGTATTCACGTAACTGATTTGTGAAGTTTTGAAAACTATTTTCATAATAGATAAAAATAATAATCATGCTGCTGATGGGCCCGACAACTGTACTTGCTATGCGCGCATCCCTAACTAGACCCGAGGTAGCTAGTCCCGAATCTAGTAGGGTTTACTAGGTTATGTAAACCTAGGGACGACTATAGGAGCCCAACCCAAGGACAACTAAGAGTCCAGCACAGTGTCACTGATAAAAGTAAAATACTGATTCATAAGCTGATTTATCTTAATTACTTCTTCTTTAAATGCCTTGCCATTTTAACGAGCACCTTGTGTGCCAAAATCCCTAAAGTCTTGACTTTGGGATCTACTTAAGGCCTTAGCCTTTTTCTTTCTTTTTCTTTATCTTTTTTATACTTGTTAATACCTCTAATAAAAGAATGCTTCTTTAAAAACTGAAATGTTTAAACAAATTCTAACTTTGAAATGCATAAACAAAAATCTGCATACTATACTAATCAAAATTCTGCATACTATACTAATCAAGATTCTACATTCTATGCTACACTATTTCTGCATACTATGCAAACATAAATTCTGCACTATAATACTTAACCAAACTGCACTATAATCTTTTTTTAAAAAACTGCACTATAAGTTCCACCAAAAATCTGTACTACAAGTTCCATCAAAAATCTGCACTATAAATTCCACCAAAAATCTGCACTACAAGTTTCACCAAAAATCTGCACTATAAACTTAATTAAAATCTGCACTATAAGCTTAATTAAAATCTGCACTATAAGCTTACATAAAAATCTGCACTATAAGCTTAATTAAAATCTGCACTATATGCTTAATTAAAATCTGTACTATAAATTCCACCAAAAATCTGTACTATAAACTTAATTAAAATCTGCACTATAAGCTTAATTAAAATCTGCACTATAAGCTTACATAAAAATCTGCACTATAAGCTTAATTAAAATCTGCACTATAGGCTTAATTAAAATCTGCACTATAAATTCCACCAAAAATCTGCACTACAAGTTCCACAAAAAATCTGCACTATAAACTTAATTAAAATCTGCACTATAAGCTTAATAAAAATCAGCACTATAAGCTTACATAAAAATCTGCACTATAAGCTTAATTAAAATCTGCACTATAGGCTTAATTAAAATCTGCACTATAAATTCTACCAAAAATCTGCACTATAAACTTAATTAAAATCTGCACTATAAGCTTAATTAAAATCTGCACTATAAGCTTACATAAAAATCTACACTATAAACTTAATTAAAATCTGCACTATAGGCTTAATTAAAATTTGCACTATAAGCCTACATTAAAATCTGCACTATAAACTTAATTAAAATCTGCACTATAGGCTTAATTAAAAATCTGCACTATAAGCTCGCATAAAAAAATCTGAATTTCTAATTACAAGGGAAAAACAAATCTTGGATCTACTCTAAATTTCCAAGCAACCACAATCCTTACAGCATATTCCGAAAACTAAAAGAAACACTAAATCAAAGCTCGAAACTACCCTTACCGCAGGTGAGAAGCACTTACCTTGGTTTCTTGGTCTTACAATCCGAATTAGGCTTCTAGGGTTTTCGGAGAGCTTGAGATTTTGGCTCTTCTTCGTGCCCACGGCTTCTCTTCGACGAGAGGATCTTAAGGAGGTGAAGAACTCTCGGGATTTGCCCTTCGCTGGCCAACGGAGAGAAGCCTAGCTCCGGCTTGTTTCCGCCCGAGAAATCGTCGTCGCTGTGCGCAGAAGAAAGGAGAGGAGGAAGGTTTCTAGGTCACGGGAAATAAAACCCTCTCCTAACTTATCCCTTTTATAATCTCTAATATTCTGTTAACTTCTTAAATAAATTTTGCTACCTTTTCTAAACAGAACCGCTCGCTTGGGCACTTGGTCAGCCGGATTCGCATAAGATTTGGGTCGGAGGTCGCGGGTTCGAATCTCGACCGCAACCCTTTTATTCCAATTTATTTTCTGTTTATTAACTACCACTTAAATAATTTTCACTCCTCTTTTAATCAGCAACGCCCGCTTAAACACTTGGCTAGCCGCTTTTCGCCGAAACCTCTGACCGGGTCAGAGGTCGCGGGTTCGATTCCTCATCCGAACCTTTTATTCCCATTTATTTTCTATTTCCTAACTACTGCTTAAATAAATTTTGTTCTCCTTTTAATCAGCAACGCCCGCTTGGGCACTTGGTCAGCCAGATTCGCTTAAGAGTTAGCTCGGCCTGTCTTCGGTTCGAATATCGCCTTAGACATTATTTTTGTCGAAACTTCTTTCGTTTAGTAAAAATACCAAACGAACTCAAAAAATTGCATAAAAATATTCTAAAAATTTCTAAAAATCTCTAGAATATTTCTAAAGTATTTCTAAATATTTTTAAATGCTATTAGGACTTGGAATGAGGAAATTTGGGTCGTTATAGTAAATAAGGAAAGTTTTATAATTAAAACTTCCTTATATTCCTTACCAATGTTTAAGAAGGAAAATTTAATTAAAAACTTCCTTATAAACCCTTAATGATCGGCCACCATCATCTCCTTCAAACAAGGAAAGTTTTAAACACAAAATTAAAATTTCCTAATTTGTTTCCAGAAATTTTTAAAATAAAATTTCTCTTTAAAAAATTCCTTTCATGGTTGGTTATAAAAGGAAACTTTTATAAATTAAAATCTCTCTATTAAAACATGTGGATGATTTTCAAAAAGAAAAATTTTCTTCAAAATTAAAATCTTCCTTTTAACTACAATTAAGGAAAGATATCAAACCTTTCTCTTAATCCTTTGTAGAAACTATAAAAGGAAAGATTTAATTTTAAAACTCTCTTTTAAATCATGACTTCCACATAAGGAAAAAATTTTAAAAAATAAAATCTTTTTATTTTAATTGTGGACGGCCACCTAAGCTTGGGTTCAAGCTAGGGCCGACCACCTCTTGAAACCAACTCACCTTGGTTTAGCCGGCCCTAGCTTGGGCTCCAAGCTAGGCTTGACCGGCCAACTTAAGGTGGGTAAGAAGGTGGGTATAGGTGGATATAATACTTTATAAATAAGAGACTACGATATGGACCGAGAGGAGGAATTGATTTTGGTCTCCTGATGAACTTGAGCTTCCCGTGTTCGCCCTGAACACCCAACTCAAGTTCATCAATAATAACTCATACCACTAAAGAGTTATTATTGAAATACCGCACCAATCCCATATTACTATATGGGCTCCTTCTTATCATGAGTGTGTTAATCTCCCTGTGTTTAAGATATCGAATGTCCACTAATTAAATGAGTTACTGACAACTCACTTAATTAAAATCTAGCTCCAAGAGTAGTATCACTCAATCTTATCGTCATGTCAGACTAAGTTCACCTGCAGGGTTTACATGACAATCCTTATGAGCTCCTCTTGGGGACATTATCAATCTAGATTACTAGGATACAATTTCATTCTATAATCAACAACACACCATATAAATAATATCATTTCCCAACTTATCGGGTCTATTGATTTATCGAACTAAATCATACCCTTTGATAAATTAAAGAAATGAATATTAAGTACATGTGCTTGTTATTATATCATGATTAAGAGCACACACTTCCATAATAACATAGGTCTTGTTCTTTTATGTAGTCAGTATAAAAAAAACTTACCTTAAATGGTCTTGCTCAATACACTCAGAGTGTACTAGTGTAATTTCATAGTCAAGATAAATTAATACCAAATTACACTACAACTATTCCAATGGTTTGTTCCTATCCATCTTAGTCGTGAACAACTGTTTATAATTTATAAAGAACTGATGACATGATCTTCTATGTGTGACACCACACACCATGTTATCTATAATATAAATTAATTGAACAACTATACTTAGCATAAATGTAGACATTTGACCAATGTGATTCTTTATTTCAAAATAAATGTTTACAAAAAACTAGGCTTTTAGTATACACTCTAACAGGTTGTATGCTTTGACTGTTGTTTATGTACCATATTGAGCATGCTGCTTCATGTAGCATACCTAATTTTTTTTTCTTATATTGGTATGATGACTGTTGTTTATCTATGTACCGTATTGAGCATGCTGGCTTAATGTAGCATACCTAATTTTTGCTTATATTTGTATGATGATTGTTGCATTTGGCGCATTATATCATGGCATGCATGTCAACGATTAATTCCCCCTTGCGGTCGAGAAAGTCATTGACCAGGGTCGCATCCTCGGCCACTCGAGAGAGTGGTAGCTGGAGTTGATGTCGCTTGTCCTGTCTTGCCACACTCAGCCACTGGGAGTGGTAGCTGGAGTTACGAGCAGCAGGGACCCCCGTCGTAGATGTAGCTAGTTAGCTACTATGCAACTGTCCCCTCGGCCACTCGTGAGAGTGGTAGCTGGAGTGGTGTACAGTCTATCACTGACCAGGCCTCTCGACCATACAGGGGTCATGGTGTAGAGAGGTGGGCGGGAGTGACCATCCGTGCATACGCTGTTATTATACCTGTTGATGTTGTTGCTTACTTATGCTGCTATTGCTTATTTTTACCGTTGTTGTCCACTTATGCTGTTATGCTTACTTATGTGGAGATATACACTCATTGTTGGTGTCCAGACCTTGGTTTATTTATTGGAAGTGTTTATATACCTTACATGTTACCTCTGTAGTTATGAGCAGTACGGTAATAGATTAGTACTGCTTCTGACCTTCTATTACTAACCTAGGATATGGTTTTAGGTATAAGCATTTATTGTGATTTTATTTTAGTATCTGCTATTTTCCTTATGAGACTGTATAACTATTGACACTCTCTACTTGGATATTATGTTCATGCACTATCTTTCTTTTACCCGCTGAGTTCCAATACTCACCACCTCGCAACTGGTTTTCTTTCGCCAGGTAGCAGTAGATGATTCATGGATGCTTAGAGAGATGTTGGCTGCTAGTCCTGGGTCCTGCGTTATATCGATTTTATTTTCGCTTTACTTGTATTTTTTTTTAGTATACAGTAGTTTTAGTATTGTATGAATTGGTCTGTGTTTGGAGTTTGATTTGTGGTGTTTTGCTTTCGTGATCTTATGGTTGTGTAAGCCTAATTGGCTAGTAAACTTTAGTTGTGGATTGTGGGTTTTCTCTTCATTTTTTTACTGTGTTTTTGATATAGCCGTGTGGGCTAAATATTAACTGCATGGTTGTTTTATTTATTTATGTTCAGCCGAGTAGGTTGCGTATATTAACTGCATGGTTCTGTTGCTTCTATTTTATGTATGTTCCAGCCGTGTGGGCTGATGAATATGTTGTTTATGTTTATATGTTGTGATTTATGTATATATGTTTCATATTGTCACCGGTACAGGGAAGATATTGTCGGATTTTTGTCTGGTAGGGACTCCTCTGGACCGTGACAGAAAGGAACATGACTCACTGTAGCTGTTGAAGGGTTTAAAATTAATTCTAAGATCAACTATGATTTTCGGCTAATTGGAGATCATGATGTACTACTAGGTGTCACTCATGATCGTTCTATAATTAAGTAATTAATTATAGACGGCTAAGATAAATTGGGAATCTATTGGATCACATGTTCTAACAAGTCTCTAAAAGAGGTAAAATAAGTTAAACAATAAGATTCTTAGATCAAGAGATAAATATTTGGTTGGACCATACATAAGACAAATATAGAAATATTTGTTATGATGGAAGCGTGGATGAGCTACATCTTTTATGGTAGAGTTGAACCATATTTGATTTAATCATGAATTAGTCATGAACCAACTTGGTTTAGTTGTGAACCAAACCAAGAGGTTAATGGGCTAATTTTTGGTTATAAGGGATAATAGGTTGGATTTGAGCTTTCTAATCTAACTCATTAAAGAGGATTATATATAGATGCAATTGGGAGAGAATTAGATACAAATTTCATTATTTGGTTAATTGGCTTTTGGAAACCCAATCCTCCTCTCCCTCTTCTCTCTCTCCCATCGCCAACAAGAGGGTGCTCCCTCTTGTGTGCTTCTCTTCTTCTTCCTCTTGATCCCTCTTCTTCGCCCATGGCTAGTAACTTCTAAAGAAGAGAGACTTGTACTCAAGGAGTTTTCTTGAGGAGCTCGACGTGGATACGAATAGAGGTGAGGTTCGACAATGTCACTACGATTGATGCCCTTCTCGTTACAAGTCATCTGTAAGGTATACCTAGCGTAAATTTACTTTTCATAAAATTTTAATTATGTGATCATGTTTGGCATATTATATCCTTGTATGCGTGTGGTATGTGTGATGTAATAATTAGGAATTATTATTATTTTATTTTCCACTATGCATGCTTACGAAACGTGTTCTAGCATGTACCCGTATCTGACATATCCCAACAGACTCTTTGTTAGTCCATTGGGTCTTCCCTCTAGTTGTCAGGTCCATAAATTGAATTGCATTTCTACAAGCTATCAAGTTCCGCAGACCCAGCTGAACTTCCTGCCAAATATCAGGTCACTTCTTAACCTATCTAGATTTCTACTCCAGCTATCAAGTTCTTCAGACCTAGCTAGATTTTAGCATAATGTCAGACTAGTCAAGTCCTGCACACTTGATAGAAAAGATTAGATCATAATACATCTAACTTTAATGCACTTATCATTCATCAAAACTTATGTTTGATCATTGGTGCCAAATGCACCAACACATTTATGGTTTGAAACATGCGTCTCGTCAGTGGTATCAAAAATTTTATCCAATGGTCAACCCATTTGAATTTATAAAAAAACTCTGTTGATCAGTGCATATATATCAAGTTTATTGGGAGTAAGTTTGTTATACTTGTTCTATATACGGATGATATATTACTTGTGAGAAATAATAAGAGTCTATTGCATGAAACCAAGTCACTTATATCTGGTAATGAAAGATCTTAGTGAAACATCATTTGTTTTAAGTAGATCTATCGTGATCGTTCAAGAGACAATCTTGAACTTTTACAATAGACCTATATTGAAAAGGTGTTAATAAGGTATGACATATAAAACTATGCATCTGGTAACACACCTGTGTCTAAAGGTGACAAATTCAGTTTATAGTAGTGTCTACGTCTTAAACTTGAAATAAAAGAGATGAAATAATTCCCTTATGTGTCAGTTATAGGAAGTCTCATGTATACACAAGTTTATACATAACCAGATACAGTGTTTATAGTGGGAATGTTAGGTAGATATGTTAGTAATCCAAGAATGTCTCATTGGAAAGCAGTAAAGAGAGTGATGCAGCATTTGTAAAGAACTAAAGAATACATACACACGCATTGAAGGTCAGATCACTTGGAGGTGATCGGATATTCATACTCTAATTTTATGGGATGTTTGGATAATAGGATGTCTACTTTAGGCTCTATTTTCATGTTTACTAGAGGTGTTATATCTTGGAAGAGTGTCAAGTTGACACTAGTATCCACTTCTACTATAAAGGCAGAGTTGGTAGCAAGCTACGAAGTATTCAATTACGGTATTTGGTTGTAGAACTTCATCACAACATTACAGATTATTGATGACATTGATAGGCCATTGAGGATTAATTGGATAATAAAATTATAAAATTATATGCCAAGAACAACTGCAGTTCGTTGAAGTCCAAGCACATAGATATCAAGTTTCTGGCAGTTAAAGAAAGTGTTCAGAGTCATTAGGTCATGATATAACACATAAGCATAGATTTCATATTAGTAGATCCACTGACCAAAGGCTTTAGTACCTAAGGTGTTTTATGCGTATATTGTGGATATGAGAGTCCTTCTTATAAAAGAATAACTCATCTAGTGGGAGTCTGTATTTATTGTTTTATGTTAATAAAGACAAATATTTTGTTTGTTTGTTTGGCTCTTTGACTAAAGTATCATGATTTACTATTGTTAGTTAGCATTTGATGTTGTAAATATGATATGAATTTCTTTTGGAATCATAAGGCTTAGATCATAATTTACTTTTGCAGTTTATCATAAAGTATTTGTAAATATGATCATACCCTTTTGGGTCACCTTAGGACCAGTTTGAAAATTGACAACCTTAGGACTAGTTTAGAATTTGACATGTGCTAATCATATTTCATGTAACTGTCTACACATCCACATTTTGATCTATGTCATTAATGACATTGATATTGTGATTATTGTTGGGGTTTGTTATGATTCAGTAGCTATGACTAGTCTTATATCAATGAAGTTAACCGACAAAATTATTTATATGTATATTTTATACCCATTAAGTATGATATCAACTAAAGTTATATTCAAGTGTTATCTATAAATAGCCCAAGTGAGAGATTGTTAGATTTAATATCCTTAAAGGTGAGGTCACATGTTATTTAAGACTTGCGATATTGAAATCCGTTAAGTAATCTAACTTATGGTTATTGGGTTTCGAGTTATTTAATGTGGATCTCATATATGTAGAACTCATTATTTACATTCATTATCATCTATGGACTGATAATGGATGTTCACTATATATAGGATTAGTCCCCAAGGGTTTAGGTATCTTGACTTAACTTCTTGTTCCCTATCAACAAAAAGTTTTGCGGCGCCGTCACTCTTTAATTCTCTTGGAAGATGTTCTCTCTTTGCTTCTGCTACTTCTTCTTCCTTAAGGATTTTTGGATTGCTTGGACAACGCTAAAGACAATGATAACGTCACTCTTTAATTCTCTTGGAAGATGTTCTCTCTTTGCTTCTGCTACTTCTTCTTTCTTAAGGATTTTTGGATTGCTTGGACAACGCTAAAGACAATGATAACTCTTTAATCAAGTTTTATGCTTCATGTTATTATACCATATTTTCGATATAACTTAATCTATGTTTTCTTTGTATGAATTCCTTTTGTTCCTAGAATTCATACAGTTAGGAGAAAAAGATTCCTTTTAAATTGTCCTTCATCTAACATATTATCCCCAGAACTAAATATTTATTTAAAAATGATTGGCACTAAACAAGATGAAATCTCCTATGCTATAATAGAGATAATGAGATAACTTTGGATCTTATATGATCACTATCATAAAATATCAAAACCTCACTCACTATCTATTTTACTGAAATCTAAAGAAGTTATAAAATAAATATTAAATTTTTATCTAAAATTTAGATACTCATGGATATCTTGTCCATTCTCATAATGGAAGTTGTGCTTTTTGACTAATACTCGATGTTTTATCCACATCCATTACTTTCTAATTTATATTTTAAAATATAATTTTGAAAATACAATATAAATTATGTTTAATATTTTGTAAGATAAAAGTCAAATCAGGAAAAACAAGGATCTTTACATGATATTAAATCATCATAATATATAACTAACCTTTCATGTAAAATATCTAATTTAAGTAAATTAAACTAAATAAATGTTAAGATGATAATAAAAATATTTTTCTTATTTTACTTTCATTGCTAACATACTACAATATAAAAAATCATTAGTGCTACATTCATTTAAAATTAAAATTATATTATAAAAATTCATTACAACTAAATAAGAAGTCCGATAATAACTAAAACTTTTAAAATTTCATAAATATTATAACATATGTTCCATTTGTACAAGAATAAATGTACATTTATATTATTAGCATTTTCTAAAAAAAAATACAAGTATATATATTGAATGAATCTTATAATAATATATATGTATTGACACATCATATGAAAATTTTTAGGTTTTATTTGTTAATTTCATAATATCTACCTATTGTTTCAGCATACTAAAATTGACCACACATTAAAAAAAATAACAATTTTAGCTATTTAATTTGATTTTCTAATATTTTTAATCCATTTTGCATGCATAAATTTAAGCATGACGTACACATCAAATATTAAAATATAAATTATAGTAATAGATTGGTATACAAATTTAAATTCTTCAATACTTATTAAAAATTAATATTATCAAATAATATTAAAAATATTTTAAGGTAAATACATCAATTGATATCTACGTATGAATGCCACAGTGATAGATACTTTTATTATTTAATTTATCACAAATTTTAATTATATATTTTTTTACCTTATCTTATTAATTTTTTAATTGTATAAGTCTAACAACTAGATTAAATGATTCTGGATAAAAACTCCTCAAATATACATTTAAAATTAAAACTAGAAGAAAGATATTCCATATAAATAAATATAACTAATAATTCTCTTAATTCAATATTAAAATATTACAATAAATTATAATAGGTACATCTATATTTTTGATAAAAATCTTAATAATTATTTTTGAAACTGGTTTACTGCAAACTCAATATAGGATGTTTAGTTTTTGTCGCTTTAATGATTCATACACTCAATTAAAATTTGTAAGATACATTATAAATTTATATTTTGCAGGTATTTCTAAACAAAAGAGTGTTTTTTCTCAAATATTTAATATAAATAGATGATTTTAAAAGGGAGAGTATTTTGAACCTGGAAATTTTTTTATATTTTCTCGCATCTCAAATATTGGAAATAAAACTATAACACATTATTGTTAAATTCAATAATCGTGGTTTAATTTTAAAATTACCTTCTCCTTACGACTTTACCTTTTTAAGATTAAGATGAACTTCTATCACTTGAGATAAAGACGAGAAGTTGAAAATAATTGAGCTTTGAGAATTGAGAGATAAGAATAAAGTATTTGTTTTAAAAATAATGAATATAGTAGTTTATTTATAGAGTTTGGGAAATAATGATCAATTAAATATAATTATTGATTGAAAAATGATTAAATAATTCTGTTCATTAAAATAATCATTCAAACAGTCTAATAATTATTTTTTTAAAAAAAATCTCTGATAATTTAAACCATTAGTTCATGTTTAAATTTTAGTTGAAATAATTAATAGTCTATCTGAACTCATTTCTAGATGGACTGATTAACCCCCATCCAATTAGGTCAATGGGGATGATTCGACTCCAACCAGTGGAGGTCTAATGTAATCTAGTTATACTATTTTATTATATAGTATGAGTTCATAATGATTGTGTGTTAAAAATTTAATTTCTTTTTTTTTTTTATCATTACAAAGAATTTAAATTTTGAAATAATTTTTTATTAAATAAGTTAACATTTATATAAAAAAAATCTCAAATTGTTCAAATTAATTTTAACTAAATTGTTTTAAATATTGTTTCACTCTTATATACTTTTTGCAATAAAAAAAAAAGAAAATAACAACATAGTTTAATAAATAATATTAAATGCATTGATTGAGTTTAGTGAATATATT
Source organism: Zingiber officinale (assembly GCF_018446385.1). Lineage (NCBI taxonomy): Eukaryota > Viridiplantae > Streptophyta > Magnoliopsida > Zingiberales > Zingiberaceae > Zingiber > Zingiber officinale. Next base: position 78,865,043 of record NC_055991.1, read on the forward strand.
TTTAATTGATTAGGGTTACTTTGGCGATGTATAAGGGTTGATTTTGATAAAATCAAACTCTAAGGTTGAATTTGATTTAGCCAATAAGGTTATTATAAACCAAATTGATTGAATCGAGTTTAAGAATTATAGTCCTAATTTTAGTCATCTTGATGCTCTTTTTTCTCTATGTCGTCCCAAGCAACCCTCTAGATGGGTTAATTACAATTCTAATTCATTCAATTGAATTAATGATTAACTAATTTGTTAACTTACTTACTGTTCACGCGGGGGCTGATTCAACCCCAACCCATGAGCGTCGAATGTAACCTATATCTATTTTATTATATGGTATGTATTCATAATAATGACTGTGTGCTAAAAATAAATATTTTTATTATAAATTTTGAGATAATTTTTTATCTAAAAAAAATAGTGTTTATATAAAAATATCCCAATTTTGGATAAAATTAAACTCTGTTGAATTTAGGCATTAAGGTTATTAGATGATTAAATCGAATTTAAGAATTGTAGCCGTTAGTCATACGAGCTATAAGAATCGTCGTAGCCGTTACGCCCTAGCCGTTGAGTCATCCTGTTACGACCCATAATAATTGTAGCCGTTGAGTCATCCTGATGCCCTAATCTCCCGTGTCGCTCTCCTCCCGAGCGGCCCTCTCTGGAGCTCCCGAACGTCACGCGATCGCCTCCTCTCTCCCTAAACCCTTCTCTCCCGTGTCGCTCTCCTCCCGAGCGGCCCTCTCTGGAGCTCCCGAACGTCACGCGATCGCCTCCTCTCGCCCTTGCAGCGCGGGCAACTTGTAAGTCTCCTCTCCTCTCCTCTCTGGCGATGGATAATCTCCGTTCATCTTCCTCACAAGATCTTTTGTTCTGAGTTGTGTCCCCATTCCAGACCACGATATTTCTTGTCCGGTGAGAGATATCAGCTATCGTAAATTTAATCTCGCTGGTGGTTTTTTTCCCATATGACTTTACTGATTGGAATGTTTTCAGTTTTTCATTGACCATGGTGGTCTAGAATTCTTTAAACCGTGATGGATGATTCTATTGGTTTCACTGATCGAAGAAATTAGCAGGTAATCATAATTTCTCCCCCTAAACCTGCCACGGATTAAGATTCCATCAATGAGATCTTTTTGGATCATTGTTATTCGTTGAAGAAATTGAATCCATTTACAGATCAGGGAGGGAGGTGTTGATTTTGTGCTATCCTACCAAGTTTCACAGAAAATTATGTAAAGAACTCCGACTTGCCCATTTGCAGTTTACTGTAGCACCGAGCTAGATTCTATATCTAGAATTCATCAAGAAACTATCCAAACTGTTAGGATCTTCTAAGTAAATCCAAACTCTTATGTATGACTAGTGTCAAGATGCATGTTATGCAAATCAAATATGATCATAATATCTTGAACATGTTATTTTTTAGATCATTTACTTTTGGGCTAACATTTTTGTTAGAGATCATTTGAACACAAACTTGTTTGGTTGTTTTTATTTTTCTAAACTAGTTTTATTAGTCATTTTTGCTACTAACAGTAACTTGCATTTGACTACGTTTGTTTTAAAAAATTTACATTCAGAGAAACTGAACAAACTCTAATGGATAGATTAAATATGGTTGTGCTTATCGTATAATTGATAAGTAGTGTAGGTTGCTATTTTTACACTTTAGTAATTGAGTTTGGCTTTACAACTAATCAGTTTTACTCTTGGATTTTATTAACGGACTTCTATTATTTAAACAGTTGTATGGTGTTTCAAATTGAGTAGCAAGTGCACTAGCATTTTTATTTGTGATAACAATGGTGGTTTTAATTCGTGTAAGTTGTGAAGTTAACCATACTTTTAGTCTAGATCATTCCAACATTCACTTAAGTGGTTGGTAATAGTTAAGTTCAATCCAAATATTCAACACCTAGACTACATACTATTTTAGATTTGGCCATCAATTTTTGTCATACTATTTGTTCTTTTGGTTGAGTACTTTTTTGCCTTAGGCATCTCACCTCGAGGCTTTGATTCAAATGTTCCTTGCATGATCCTTTAATCAATTGGCTAAGTGTTTTTTTTTCTAATAAAGAGTTGGCCAAGTGGTTATATTATCACGTATTGACCTCTCATATAAATTTATGTACAAATACGCTTAGCAACAACAGTGGCACAGAACATTTATTCAAGATGAGCTACCTTTGCACTTGTTGGGCCAAGCAAGCTCAAAGGAACATTACTCACTATGCATTTATTCAGCAAGCACAATCACTTATTACCCATTATGCAAGTTTACAACTTCTTAATACAATATCTTAAATAGCTATAGTAAATATTGTAAAAACTAAACTAAAACTCAATGTTCCCACCTTGCTTAAAAATGAAAATTTTCACTTGTTGGGCCAAGCAAGCTCAAAGGAACATTACTCACTATGCATTTATTCAGCAAGCACAATCACTTATTACCCATTATGCAAGTTTACAACTTCTTAATACAATATCTTAAATAGCTATAGTAAATATTGTAAAAACTAAACTAAAACTCAATGTTCCCACCTTGCTTAAAAATGAAAATTTTCATCTCATATTTTGAAACTTTTTTCATCTAGTGTTTTGTTTATTTAGTATCTTCACTGAACGTATTAGGGTCTAAACTCTAAACGTATTACTGTGGAAGATGCTTCTGAAATTGTAAGCTAATACATAACCATAGCTTCAAATCATTGAAGGTGCCAACCATTGTTACACCAAACATTAGAAAGAGGGTAGTAGTAGCTGTCCAAAGTTGTGAATTCCTTAACATATGTTTAGGTAATAATGTAAATTCTGGAACATTTAGTGTAAAAAATGTAGCAAAACTATCCAAGCATGGATGCCATTGTAGAATAACATGGTTCTTATGTTTGCTGTAGCAAAATTTATTTCATGCAATTGTTGCCTTGATCCTATAATTTTTAACATGGTTTATTACTTATTTCAGAGCAGACATTAATCGTTACTTTTAAAGTCTACTTGCAAGTTGAATTCAATACACATGCATAAACGCGCACACATTTATGGGTTTGTTTTAATATAAGAATTGAACATTTATGCTCCTCTCTTATCTAAAAGTAATCAATATCTTAAATAGTTTCCACCTTGATTAAAAATAGAATTTCTCATCTAATATTATGGAACTTTTTTTCTTTTAGTATCTTGTAGATTTCAGAAGTTACGTGTTCACAGATTATGGTTTAGCTGATAAAGCTATTTTAATAGAAATTGCCTATGAAATTGTAAAGCTAATATGCAACCATAAGTTAAAAATCATTGAATGTGCCAAGCGTCGTTACACCAAACATTAGGAAGAATTGCAAAAGTTGTGAATTCCCAAGAATTTGTTCATGTTATAAAAATATGATCATGGAGAAGAAGCATGGTTCTTATGTTCATTGAGCAAACATTAATTTAATGTAATCCTTGCCTTCACCCTAATAGCCATGTTTATTACTTACAAAAAGTAAACATTTGTACAAAGTCCATTGCGTATGAATATAGTATCCTATTTTACATGAGAGTTAAAACACACAAATAAACATACATTGAGCATTTATGCTTTTATTTACCAATTTTATATAGTATTGTCATTTTATCAATCAGCACATGTAAGCAGTTCCATCCTTTTTAGTTTATCATCTTATTAAATAGGTGTGTGTACTTTCTCCACATCTTGACATACTTGAAGGTACTTCCATTGCACATGCACACACTCATATAACTCTCTCTCTCTCTCTCTCTCTCTCTCTCTCACACACACACACACAGGAGTTCAACATTCGTGCTTCACATTTTGACTTGATTGATCAACATCCAGGCAATATTACCAAGTTCATGAAGTATTAGTTATATTATCGTGCTCATGTATCTAGTGTTTGATAACCTATATGGGTTGCCTGAACTTCTTGAACTGCAAATTGAAAAATTATATGTAGCTCAAATGATAAATTGTGACTTTTATGTGAAGCTTATCACATTTCGATTTTGAATAGATCATGCTTTTAAGATGTTGATGGGTACGATGGTTGTAAGGAATAATGAAAGTATTATTTTTGTCAATTTCTTATTTGAGAATGGGAAGGCATGACTCTTAAACTCACTTGACATACATGACCCTTTAAAAGGGTTTGGATATTTAGGTATTCAGATATTGTTCCTACCTTTTATATTAGCTCAGGTTGCTTGAACTGCATGATTGGCTTGCAGAATTGCAGCTTGGACTGCCTAAACCTGCCCCAGCTACTGCTCATGCTGCTGTAGTGGCTGCTCAACTGCTCAGCCTGTCTGAACCATAAATTTAACCATCCAACTAGATAGGTCACATGCAATCAGAAAACTGGCTGTGGTAGTATCCTCCTACCTTATGAAACCTCAGTTACACTACACTTTGTTCTTAATTGGCCAAAGCATATATATTACCTACATCAGTATATTGCCAAAAAAGAACAACCCCACATGCATAAGTTATTTATATACAATAGATAAAATGTAAGATCTTTGCTGTTGTGTAGTTAAACTAAATAATGATTCACTGTTCATCCCTCTACTTCATTCCCTTTTTGAATTTTACTTAATATCTTTTAACTATTCATTAGTTTTATTGGTGGTTTAGTGCTTGCATGATGTCACATGCATCTCCTTCATTATCTACCTTTTTTGTTTTGTTTACTTTATTGCATTGTTATTTGTCTTTATTATCATTTTATAACATCATTATTTTTGTTGTGTGACAAACTATATGCTTTTAACTCTTTTGTACCTATTCTTTTAACTGTATTTTATATGCTTCACATACTTTTTTTCCCTATTCTTTTTTTGACTTGTACTTGTTTTCACCTTAACTTCTTTCTTTTTCTTTTTGTTTTACTCTTCTTTGAGTTTTTTTTTCTATTTTTCTGCTTTATCTTTACTTTTTTTTTTTATATTTCTCCTTCACCAATTGTTTTTTTTACTTGGTCCCTTTCTCTTATTATTTTCATGAACTATCACCAACTTTGTAATCTTCTTTTCCACTTTTATTTTCATGTATTTGTGTTCCTTTGTTATTTTGGATTTTCTTGTCCTTTTCTTTCTTTTCTTTTGTTTTCTTCTTTTTTTCTCCTCCACCAGTAATTTTTATTTTTTTAGTTATTTTTTCTATTATTTTTACATGCCTTCATTTCAATTTTACTTGTACACCTTTTTTTTCTTTTCTTTTAAACTCTTTTTCGTTGTTTTTCTTTCTTAAAATATGTATTGCTCGATCATTCTTTGGCTTTCATCCGTCTTCTCTTTCACTTTGTCATTCTTTTCCTTTTATTTCTTATTTTTATTTATTGTTTGAGTGTATTTGAACGTTATCATATTATTGTTCTTTATCTTTGTGCATCTCATGTTTTTCATTTTTATTAATAGTATTCTAATTTACTATTATTATTCACTCTTTTCCTTCGTATCTTATCATATTTATTGATTTTTTATTATGCCTTTGTTAATAAGTATAGATTTTTATAAGGGTTTTTAATTTTTTTTTTAGGATTTTAATTTAATAAAATAAACAAATTGAATTGTTGAATACAAATTATGATTGAACCCATCGGGTATAAGAGGAGATAAGGAATATGTGGGTTTAAAACGGGATCAATTTTTTATTCTTCCTTTATGTTTTAGCTAGTTTCTCATTGTTCATTTAGAAATCTTTAGTCTAAAATGATGTTTATAACATTTGCTACATACCATGCCCATAACAAAATTATCAATTTTATTCAACAAAATAAATCATCACCCCTTTGTGGTGGATGATTGAAGATCTTTGATGGTTTTACTTTACCTAGCAGAACAATTACATTAGTTTTCTACATTGATTTAACTATAGAGATATTTTTAGGGCAAAGTTGTGGAATTGATTCTAGTGGATGCATACATGGAGCTGTCTTCATGATGCTATTGGAGCTTTTAGTAGCAATTTCCTGCATGACCTTTTGTGATTTGGGAGCTTGTTTTTTTGAAATCTAAGTTTTTTAGAATTTCTTCAGGTAACAATTTAATTGATATATGTGGTTTTAAGGATACATATTTGTATTTTGGATCGTATTCTATTGGAAGCTCCAAATGTTGATTGACTAGGTAGAATCACTATTGTTTCAATCTGCTCCAAATGTTGATTTTCTTGTCAAGTCACAATTAGGTATAGAAATTGGAGTCATGCTTGGAAAAAAAGGTACTTGCTCTTATGTATTCTTTGTCTTTTTGGAATACAAAACTCAATATTATTGAGACTTATTATAGCATTCTTGTAGGCCAAGATGGGCACTTATTGACAAAGCATACATGCAAAACATGTGGAGATTATCGCAATCATCATATCACCGGTTTTACACGGATGACAATATATATTTTTTATATTTTTTATATTTTGTATCTTCACCTAAACTTAATACTTTGTGTATTTATAGTTTTTGAGAAATTTAAAAAATGATAATAAGGTGAGAGAATTACCCCAACACCCCCTATGCGATGTCAAAATAATCATGACAATGATATTGATGGTTTGAAACTGACCATTGATAGAGTAGTAGGAACCATTTAGTTTTTATTAACAGTCAAGGAGTGTGAAATCATTCCACCCGATGGTGGCATTGAAATTGTTCTGTACAAATTATTTCTTAAAATTCTTAAACACGATCAATAGTGATATTAAGTATCCATTTGGAGAGTGTTGGCATTGAACATGAGTATGATAAGAGTACAATGTAAACCCTTACCAGTTGAAGTTCTTAAGTTTATTAGTTCATTAATTTCTGTTCAGACTATTTATATTTGTTGTGTTTTGTCACTTCTAAAATTTAAAGAATGTGATTTTCTTATTTGACTGACGATCTTGTTGATGTTAAGATAAAACAATCAATTCAGATAATTTTTTCATTGTTTTCTAAATCTTTAGGCTTGCAACATCTTTCAAAAATGTTGAAGTGATGGCTGTCGTTAGTTTCCAAGTGTGTCCTCACTCTGAGCAAAATTTCAGGATTCAAAAGATCCAAATCATTTAGTACTACTAGGTTGTTACTCAGTTCTTTCAACTCAAACTATTCCTAGGCATTTGGCTGTGGTAGTGTATTCTTCTATTATCTTGTTTATGTTGTTTGTCTTAAATACATTGCTTTAACCATGCACATTCATTCCTTCACTCTATAAATTTAGAATTAGAATGCAGTTTTATTCACAACATTTATCACTAGGTTAGTTTTTAATATTATATCTTCCCCATGTTTTTAATTTAAAATATCTTTAATTTCATTTTGTTTTCAATAATTTTTATTTTTTATTATGCAATCGATCATTTGTTGTAGGTGCAGACATCCAATCTACAAAGTTATACATGACCAGATTAGATGCTAGGAGAATTTCAAAGCTTGTCGAAAATAGGTATTTCATATCGGTCAATTAATGAACATGCTCTTTCTTTCTAGATTGGGATTCTTGTTTCCACTTGCTTATATGTGGATGATTGACGAATGTTCTTCTCTTTTTCTTGGAATTTGATAAGGTAATTCATTGTCTAATCTCATTCTTTCTTTTTCGTCAGTCTGGTTTTCACTTTGAATGACATGAGAATGTTTTCTTTTCTTCAAAGTCTAAAGGGTAGATTATGTTGGTATCTAATATTTTGATCTTTGATGTTTTTTCTTGTTGACTTTATCTATTTGCTTTGGACTCTTATTTCTTTTTGTCATTTTATTTATTTTCATAGTAAATTTTCTTAATTAGTTTAACTATCACACGAATCCACTTTTTTCTGTAGCAATTTTCTCTACATGATCAATTTTTGGCTACACATTGCACATGAGTCATTTTGTGCTGCTAATAGTGAACCGAGAAAACTTCCATTACATTATCCAACCTTAATTTTGAAGGTTTGACATGTCAAAAATCTCATTTTTTTTCTTGATCATGATCTATGTTCAGACTTTTCCCTAACTAAATAGGTGCAATAAGTGCTTCGATGTCGTAATACTACTTTCTTCTATTTCTTATAGCATTGGAGGATACTTTAATGTTCTTCACATTCTCTTGGAAGTTAGAAAAATTATTGTCCTTGGGTCAAGTATAATATATCTTCTAAACTTCAAATTGTTCTGGTACCTACCGAATTTAACTCATTCCCATTGGCACCACTCTTGATTTCTTTGTTGCACTCGGCTATCATGTGACTAGCTTTTCTAAAAAATATTGTTTATCTTGAAAGTTAATCACATGTAACTAGTAGGTAAAGTTCTAAGTTAATTTAATTTTATCTCTGTCCTCTTTCATGTTATGCAAGATTTGTCTGATGTCATCGTAAAAATATGTAATATTGTGTTGATGTCTTTACGGTCGTTAAATCTGAGGCCATATATCTTTATGAGCTTACAAGAAGTATCCGTCTTTCCCAGCTTGGCAAGCCTAAAATCATTCGTAGAGCTAGTCAGATTGTAGTTTTTGATGCATGAAGAAATGAGGTTTTGGAAAGTGTTGCAAAGATCATTTAAAACCACTTCGAAACATTCGTTCGTCACAGGAAGTTTGTTGTTACTAGAGTTGTTGCAATTGCCATCCAAGCTTATTGCCAAGGTACTTTTGTAGAAATTCTTTTTCTATAAAATGCATATTTCTAAGGCTAAATATAGCATTGTTGAAGCTTTTGTGGTTCATCATCAAATGTTTACTTTTTTTTTTAAGCTGAAATATTTTGAAGAAATTGGCTTTTTGAAAAGGTAATTATTTTTCTTTTTCCAGGTCCAAGGGATATTAACAAACTTCTTTGTAGAGTATGTGCATTATGGTTGATCCATGTTGTAGATATAATTTTAAAATTTCATTGGATAGATGTGAATTAATGTGATAACATTAGTTCCACTTTTTGCTTATATAATTTTTTTTACTTTATTCTCTTGGGTTGTAATTCTTTATATATATGAATCATATATATACTGATCAATTCCCTTATGTGCATAGCTTAATTCTATTGAGATATCGAACTATCTCCGGGTGGAATTGAAATTCTTATCCTATTAGACTTCTTGTAAAATACCGAAAATAGGCAAATTTTAATAGGAGAATTTTTCGGAATTTTTGGAGATTTTTCGGAAATTTTTCGGAGACCGTATGGACGAGTTTACGGGGATAAAAATAGGGCCCGGGAAGGCCTGTTTGGGCTACCCTATTTTAAAGAGGAAATGTTTATTTTCTTTAAATCATTTCCTTTTTCTTTTATATATCTTTTCTTTTTTTATTTTCTTCTCCTCTCCCACGCTGCTTCCCTCTCCCGATTTCCCCCGACCCCGAGCCCTAACCGGCGCCGAACTCCCTCTCCCTCTCCGCGTACAAAATCTCTCGGCCAAGGGCTTTCCCTTCTTTCGGTCTCCACCCTCTCGGCGCGAAGTTTCCGTGCCCGAGCCAGCCCCGGCCGACCGGCGACTTCCCCTCCTTTCCTTTGGTCCGACGAGACACCACCGGCACCGGAGCCCTAGGTTTTCCCTTCTCCTTCACCACCTCGCGGCGACTCCTTGCATTGCCTTGCCTCTTCGTTTGCTGTCGCCGAAGGTGTGCCCTTGCCAGATCCCTCTGCCGAAGCTTCTCCCTGTCCCTTCCTCTCTTCCGGCCGAGCAGTGTCACCAGTCTCCTGAGCCCTAGCGCCAACCGTCGTGCCTTAATTCATGACCGCCGCCCCTCTGCTGCAATTTGGCAGCACGACCATCACTGGTGAGCCTTGTCTGCCGACCTCAACAGCCCTTTCGGTGACTGCTGTTTGGGGTAAGATGTATTTAAATATTGAATTAAATCCATTGTTTGTTTGGTTGCATTGGATTGATTTCGTTCAGGTGAGGTGTTAATGGTGGATGGAGGATAGATTCATCATGGGTTTGGTTTCGGACCGGAGAAAATAGTGCCAAATCCTTTATTGTGTTTCTGCTCGACAGTGCCGAAGAGGACACAGAGCTATGCCGTAGCCGGATCTTGGAGGTAAGCTTCGGTTGTTGAATTAGGATTTTTGCTTGATTGGTTATCGATCTTGATTCTTCATATGATCCGGACAGTGAAGAATTTTCAGCAGCCAACGTCCCTTAATGGCAGCAAGTTCCAGCCAGCAATTCTTTGGTTTCAGTACAAACCGGTGGCTGTGAATTAAGGACTTTGACACGAGACGAGCATCTCGATGTTGGATTTGACTGGATTGAACCTGCTATTGGAGGCGGGTACCTCTTGACTTATCTTTTATGATATTGTCTTTGGATATGCATAGTACTTTATAGCTGCAAGCAATGAACATGTTTGCCTTGGTATGTCACGGTTTGATACCCATAGCATGATCTGTTGGCCATTTGTTATGTATCTATGTTTACGTTTTATGATTATTGCCATGAGTACCTTAGTTCCTAGAGTAAGTGACATACCATACCTTACTGAGGTTAGGATTAGGTTCTAGATTTTATTTTCTGGCATGTGTATCTAGATTATCTGATACCTAGGTTTTTATACCATACCTGGCTTGTGTACCTCTATTTGTACATCATATCTGATTTGTGTACCTAGAACATTTTTCCTTGATCTATGCATATTGTTGGTGCATATGTTATGGAGGGGGATATGTATAGGATCTAGGTTGTTATACCATAGAGGACCAGTATACCCTAGATCCGTGGATTTGACTTACTGATACTGTGGTATCCATATTATATATATATGAATTTTTCTATGCTGATCAGGATATTGCCATGCTTAGTGTCATGCATCATGATTGCATGCTGTGCGATAGTCGACTCCATTGTTGTTGAGCACATCGCCAGTTACATGGATCTGCACACACCACCACTCATGGGTTAGTGGTCGATTCAGGCAGTGTGTGTTGCAGCAGGGACTTTGTTTGGCTACGTTGGTCCGCTCATGGGTAGTGTGACACAACGTGTTAGCCGGCAGGGATTCCTCCCCGTCATCGTGTACCGGGAGTTGAGAGCATTGAGCTCCCATTTATGATTTGGGGTCACGGGACAGGAGCTCCGACAAATCCGTCCACTCGGTCACTCATCGGAGCGGTGGACGACAGAGTGCAGTTGTCTACCCACCCGGTCGCCATTTTGTGTGAGATGGGCGTCGGTGACCAGACACATCATTGCATCATGCATTGATGCATTTATTTCTTGTGATTGTGTTTCCTGCATTTATTTGTTGCATTTGGTTGGATGCGTATGTTTGACATGCATACAGACTGTATCGGTTTGATGACCCTTTGATGCGGATAGGAGTTCCTGGTGAGTACTGCTTCCTCGGTTGCCTTCCAGTTTTGCGTATTCCTATATATGATTAGGAAGTTGTATTCCATGTTTATTCTGTTAGATATATCTTACTAGGCACGTCTATTGGTATTCTCTGAGTTGTTGAACTCACCCCGTGGACTCTATATTTTTCAGGTACAGGTTATTATGGTGTCGCTTGGAGCATCCTGTCTGCTGGTCCCCACGTCACATCAGAAGACTTATCGGTTTCACGTATGTTTTGTTTTGTTTTATGTATCAGTTTGTTAGCTCTGTACTCCGGTTTTATTTTTGGAGTGTTGATGTTGTTATGTGGTATTTTGTATTTGTTGTTGGTTGTGTAAGCCTAGCCGGCTAGCAGTTTTGTGTTTTAACTGCGTGGTTGTGTCAGCCAGAGGCTGAATTTGATATTAACTGCGTGGTGTTTGTTTTCTTTTATTGTTATTATTCCAGCCGCATGTGGCTGAGGTATACAGTGCTTGTAGAAAAGTTTCAGATTGTCCGCCGTACAGGGGAGATGCTGCCGAAATTTCTTCGGACAGAGACTCCTCTGGGGCGTGACACTTCTCAATATTGTTTAGTGATCTTGGCTTTCTGATATCATCGACATATCCTCGGGCTATATTATATTCTATATCAGCCCCTGGGCTAGGCTCTTTTCTCAATAATTCTTTATATATATACTGATTAATTCCCTTTTGTGCATAGCTTAATTCTATTGAGATATCGAACTATCTCCGGGTGGAATTGAAATTCTTATCCTATTAGATCTTGGCTTTCTGATATCATCGACATATCCTCGGGTTATATTATTCTATAACAGCCCCTGGGCTAGGCTCTTTTCACAAATATCCCTAGCAGATTGGTTTTCTCAACTTATTGGTATTTTATCCTCAGAAGTGACTAGTCTCCTAGTCTTATTGGTATTTTCAATATTATACCTTATTGATCTGCTCGGTTGGGATATTATTGGACTTCTGGTATTCTTGGTTTTCTGGTTATCATCCTCCACACCAAGGGATCAAACTCCTTTCCCCGGTCGGGACATTATTGGACTTCTGGTATTCTTGGTTTTCTGGTTATCATCCTCCCGACCAAGGGATCAAACTCCTTTCCCCGGTCGGGACATTATTGGACTTCTGGTATTCTTGGTTTTCTGGTTATCATCCTCCCGACCAAGGGATCAAACTCCTTTCCCCGGTCGGGACATTATTGGACTTCTAGTATTCTTGGTTTTCTCTTTATTATCCTCCCGACATAGGGATTGAGCTCCTCTCTCCAGTCAGGACACTATTGATATGTTGTATTGGGATATTATTGGACTTCTGGTATTTCTGATTTTCTAGTTATCATCCTCCCGACCAAGGGATCAAACTCCTTTCGTCAGTCGGGACAATATTGGACTTCTGGTATTCTTGGCTTTCTTGTTATTTTCCGTCTGATATAATGAGCTCCTCCCATCGGTCTGGATGGATCTTCTTAATGGTCGTGAGATCAAGCTCCCTTTCTCAGTTGGATTATAATTCTGGTACATATAGATATTATTATTTTTCTCCCTGGTCCAAATGAAATGGATATTCTTGTATTATGGTTATTCTTATTCTTATTCTTAGCGTGGGATCGAGTCCTTTCATCTCGGTCCAATGAAATGGATATTCTGGTATTCTTAACATTTTTATTATTTTCCTCACGACCAAGGATCTAGTTCCTCTCACTGGTTAGGGCAAGATGGGAAAAGAGGGATTCCTTTTGATTTTTTTACTCCCAAGGTAGTAGCTGATATTTAATCTATCAAACTAATTGTCACCATTATTTTTGGGTCATTGAATCGTATAATTTTATGTATTTCTGCATTTTAACTTTACATCTTTTCTATTTGATGTTGATATTTTTGTTTGTCCTCTTCTCATTCACATGTTGTTAATTAATTTCTATTCCAAAATTAATAATCATTGCTTTCAATAATGGTGTGAAATCGATGACAATTAAGTAGATTCTCTTAGCCTCGGTCCTACTTATGTTGTGTTGAAGCTTATAGAAAGAAAATTCTTATGCACTTGTTTGTATATGTTCCTGCTAACCAATTAAATCTTTTGTTGCTTAAATTTGTCAGCATTTGTGATGTAGGTGTTCTAGATATCCTAATGATGTATGATACATTTTCAACATCATGTCAATCAATTGTTATCCGAATATTTGGTCGTTTTCTTTGGTTTTCAGTTGCTTCTTTTGCTGTCCTTTCACATCATATTAGTACTTTAGAATTTATAATTCCTTAATATATTGTCATACTTTTGTTCTTGTATATATATTTTTTTTTCTGTTTTATCAACCCCCTTCATTAATAATATCTAATACTCTTATCAAAATTGATACACTTGGTTTAAGTAAAGCACTGCAAGATGGTTCCATGGTTCTAGTTTTGCTGCTTTTAGAATATATATCTTTATCATTGGAATTTATGTTGCATATAATCCCTTTGTTGGCTTCCTTGTGAGAATTTCATTCTATCATTGCTTAATAGATTTATGTGATTGTGTGCCTAGTGAGATGACTGCTCCAGGTAATCTTTTTTCACGCCTTCTTGTTTATCTTTGAGCCTTCAATTTGTGTCATCTCCTTGTTCCTAGTAATTGACACTTGTTTTTTTTTCATCCTCAAGGAAGATTGTTATGTTGGATGGGGTATGTATTGAGAGGACTATTGACTATATCAAGTAAGTTCTTTTCTTCCAAGCAACATGTATGCAAGGAGCATGGACAAAATCATTTAGTCATCCTTTATGTGTTTTTAAAGTAAAAAGAAAGAACATTTGGTTCAGATAAGTCAATTTAAAATTTTATATTATTCTATCTCACTATCTTGTTATTGAGATCTTTAAGATTGTTCTTAGTGCATGATTTGATGAATTACTTTTGACATAATAGGTAGGACTTATTAGACAAACATTTAAATAATTATAAAGACGTTTCTTGGTGGAAATTGAGACTTGGATTCTAAAAAAGTTTCTTCTTTTACTAATAGAGGTGATGCCATCATTCCTTGACGGGATTGGAATTCTCATTAGACTTCTCGGTATTATCCCAGTGTTCTTGGTTTTCTAATATCTTCGGCATATCCCTGGGTGTGATTCAAATTTCTATCTTATCAGATTTCTTAGTATTGTCTAGTGATCTTGGTGTTATGATATCATTGACATAAATTCTTATATTATCATACTTCTCAATATTATCCCAATGGTCTTGGTTTTAAGATATCATCTATATATTTCCCGACGGGATTGAATTTCTTATCTTATTAGGTTTTTTGGAATTGTCATTGGGTTTTCTTGGTCTTCTCATTATTATGCCAAGTTAGGAGTTCTCTTATCAGTTTTTTCTAATTGGATTTTATTCGGCAATGTTCCTTATTTTCACATATATCCGACAGCGGAATTGATTTTCTGATCTTATTGGTATTCTTATTTACTATTTCTCTCCTAGTCCTTATTGTTATTCTAAATATTATCCTCGACATGATTGATCTATTGGTTTTCTCAATATTATTGGGACATTATTGGTCTTCTGGTATTCTTGTCTTCCTGGTTATTATTATCCTCCAGACCTTGGGATTGACCTCTTCTCAATTAGGATGGATCGGAGTTTTGGTCTTCTTAATATTTTTACTTGTCCCATGATCGTGGTATTCAACTCCTCTCTCCAATCACATTATATTGGACTTCTGGTATTCCACGCTTTTTGCTTATCATCTTCCCAAGCAAGGATCAAACTCCTCTTCCCCGGTCAGAACTGTGTTAGACTTCTGGTATTCTTGTTATTCTTATTATGTTCTTCATTTCTAACTTTTTTCACTATTAGCTATGAGTTTCAATGTTTTGGTCTTAAGGCTTTGCTTTTAGCCATATGCTTGTGTAATGTAGGCTTCTCTTGTTTTCACAAGTTCCATATCTAGTATCTTCTTTATTTGTTCGAGAATGTTCATGTATTTTTGAGAATTCTACTATATTCATATTTTGTACACTTTTCATATTTTGTAGTTCAATCAACTTACAAACAAATTATGAGGGAACTATGTCAGAAATTTTCCTTATTCTAGGGTTCTTTTACTTTTATTTATTAACATGATTTGATGTTTGCTTACTTGTAGATTGAGTCTATTTAGACTTCGAGGTAGTAATCAGTAAAAATATCATTAGTTAGCTTCATTAATAGTATTCATGAGGTTCTAAATGACTATATATATATATATATATATATATATATATATATATATATAACAAGCTTATTATTCTCGCTATTCTTATTATGATCACGATTTCTAACTTTTCACTAGTGGCTATGATATTCAATGTTTTGTTCATTGGGCTTTGCTTTTAGCCGTATGCTTGTGTAATGTGGGCTTCTCTTGTTTTCACAAGCTCCTCTTCCCTGTTGAATTATAATCCATTTTCACATATTCTTGGAATTCTTTTGCTTATCATCTTCATGGTCGTGGAATCGAGCTCCTCTCTTCAGTTGGATTATAATCGGTATTCGGGTATTTCATGCCTTATTCATTGTCGTAGCATTGAACTCTCTCCCCGATCAGATTATAATTGATATTTAGGCATTCTACGCATTCTTTTATTTATTATCTTCTTGGGTATTGAGCTCTTCTTGGTCGGTATTTATATATTCTGGGCCACTCTTGGAGAAGCAAATTGTTGGTGTTTGCTCAAATTTGGTAACATATTCTCTGTTTCTTACTTGTCTTTTAATTTATACTGCACTTATCAATTGAGACTATGCTAAGTCTTGCTCATTTCTAGCCCCATCTCTTTCTAGTTGGGCATACGAGATAGTTGTTGCTTTCTGTTTTATTTCTGCAAAAGATGTACATGCTAAAGGTTAAGTTCCCAAAGGCCCTTCATTGGGTATTTTTGAGCAAATAGTTAATGGTCTATCAGTGTCATGTAAAGTTCGACCATTTTCAGCAGATACGTTTATCTTTATGTTTCCAGTATTTTTCTGTCTAAATTTAGTTATCATTCAACTTTACTTGTTGCTAGCTTCATTTCTGCTAGGTTATTGAGCATATTCTGCTTTCTCCCAAGAAGACTACTTGCATTTCACGATGATTGCACTTCCTACTTCTGAGCTACCACGGCTACTACACCTGGGAACTTCTGATATGACAAACACTTCTGACATTTTTTCTAGTATTGGTTTGTTGTTAAAATATTTTCTCCCAATAGATTTTTTTTATAACTTGTTCACTAGTTTTCATTCTCTTTATTGCTAGAGTGTAAGTTTAGTTTATATTAGTTTTAGCTCATGAGCAATTGAGTGTCAATTCTTTTAATTGATATGTCTCTCTGTTGTACTCTTAAAATGATTGGTCATATCGAAAGAGGGTTCATTCTCTTGGAGCTACATGGGTTCAGCAATAATGCGAGCTTCGGGATTTGATACAATTCAGGTACAATGGTTTGCTAACTTATTATGATATTGTGAACTTGCATTTATGTTATTCTCCTTAACAGATATCATTTGTTTTTCCTGTTAATGGTGGTTTTACAATGGAGTTGGCTGTTGCTTAGTTTTGTTCCAATGGAATTGGTAGCCATGAAGTGACTCTTGTAGATTTTGAGGTAAACAATGAAGAAACTAGCTTTTTCTTGCCATGCATCTTATCATTTAAATGGAGTGATAGAAAGATCTAAGGTGTCAGATTCACACTTGCAAGCATCAAATGTGTTTGCTATGTCATTATTTTTCTTGTATACTAAATTACTAATAATTTCTTTGCATTCTATTTTGAGTAAACATGTTTTGGAAATGAGATATCTTGGTGATTGTGGGGCGATTCAATTTTCTTACTAGTTTTCTATATTTCCCAGTGCCAATTAATAGCTCTCATTGTGCTAGTGCTAATTTAACATTAAGATCTATAGAGGTATCTACTTGTTTGGTCCTAGCATGTCAATTTTTTCTATATTTTCCAGGGTCAACAAATGGGATATACTTGCTTTGTGAAATATATCATTTTTTTCTATACTTGTTTGGCCCTAGCTTTACCAAGGAAGGATTTGAGATCACAAAGTCTTCAGTCTAGAAGTGTTTATGATGACAATCTTTCAAGTGTGTAATCTAGTGGAGTCATCACTTGTAATTATTATCTATAAAAATAGTAAAAAAAGGGCATCTTTATGATTGCTTGTTCCACTTTATAGTCATATATTAAAAAGAGTTGAATTAAAATTTTCAAATCAAGTGCCCAGAGATCATTTTTATGTACATTGACTTCTTAAGTTGACATATGAGACCAATCTCCCTGAGCAACAAATCTTGGATGATGTTTCATATAGATCCTAGAGAGAGGAAGGGTTAGACAGAGTGAATCTTGGCCACTAGATAGAATTTATCAATTCAATTAATGCCATAGACGTGAGTATAGCCCTTTGCTACTAGTCGAGTTTTGAGATGATCAACAATGTTGTTTGGTGATTATTAACTAAGAAGATCCATTTGCTATCCATGGTGGACTTTCCTAGATAAAGAGAGACCAACTCTAAAGAGCAATTAGAATTGTGAGATTTATCTCATTGATTATAGTATTTTGCCACCTTGGATTTAAAAGTACTTCTGAAACATTTTTTACGATTTAATCATAGACATAAAGAAGACATAAAGAAGACACAAAGATAGAGTATTTGGGTGACAATTTCATAGGATATATAAAATGAGAAAGTGGATAGGAATTGTAATGCTTACATTTGTGGAAAAACAGTGTCAGAATTAGTAGGGGATTAAGGATGATGATTAGTGATTCAAGAATGGGAGAGTTTTAAAGATGATGGAGTGGCTTCTCTGTGTGATTGTTGACTATATACCTATAAGGGAGTTGCCTCTTGTGGTGGGTCAACAACAACAAAGAGTACATAGAGGTTTGTAGATGGTGGTGTAACGGACAATAGAATAGAAACAATAACACACATATAGTGATAGATAAAGACTTAGATGATTTCCTTAGTTGTAAAATTTTCCCTTTTGGTGGACGAATTAGCTTTATGTGATCAACGATCATTGATAAAGGAGAATCTTAGAGACAAATGTTTATTAGGATGACAAGGTTCAATGACATTGGTAACTTCATTATCATTGTTAATAATCAAGATTATACTCCATGCATGTGAAATGAAGAATAAAGTTGTTATGATGTGCAAATAACTTTAGAAAATCAAATATAGAGAGTATGCATTTCTAGTAATCTCCCCATCTCAGTTTTCTTGAATTTTAGTAAATAAATTGAATGTTTCACTTTGATTTTCATTTTTGGTGTTTAGAGGGGAATTTTTATTTCCATTCATGTATGATTTTTTGCTGTGTTGTTTAATAGGGTAACCTACAATTTGACTACAATTTGACTTAAAAGAAACTTGTATAATCTACAATATTTATTAATTGTGGCCTAATTTCAAATAATTTTTGGTTATCACAATAATTTTGTGTTCATCAATCACAATTCATTCTTTTATAGGTTTTGATTGCCCTTGTGAAGGATTACTTTCAGCGCTTTCTTCTTGATATCATCCGAAATTGTTCTCACCAAAAGTCTTCTTCTTTTTGTGATGGGCATTTGACACTTTTTACGGGAAATTTCTAGTTTTTTTGTTTTTTCCATTCTTTTTAATTAAGCTAGTGCAACGCTTTTTAACTCTAATTTCAATGATGACACAACATTTGCCAAGATCCTTGGGCGTCATCTTTCAAAACTACAAGTGGTTCTACTTATAATTTTGGATGGTATGTTAATTATATTAATCATAACTTTGTACGTTTATCTCATGTTTAGCTTCTTCTTCAAGGCTTGCTAATAAAAATGAATCGGTTCGTGATGCTACACTAAGTGATAGCAATGTCTGTTGAGCATAATGTGACAACCTTTGTTTCTAAACATTTTTACTTTCATCCTTACTCTATTTTTTTTATTTTAATTGGGTAATAAAATTACTTTATTAGTGATAATTGGTGTATATGACAGCTCTATTGAACTTCTTGGCGATCTTCTTTTCAAGGTAAGATTTGTTTAAGATTTTGTTATCTCAGGGATCTTTGTGAATAAGGAAGGGCTTATGGCTATGCAGGTTGCTGGAACCTTTGGAAAAGCAATTCTTGAGCTTGGGAGTGATGACGAAGGTCCAAGCACAGAGGCACATGGCCCCGCAATTATTGAAGTCCTTGGGCAAAGAAGTCGCAATGAAGTTCTTGCTGAAATTTATATGGTTCGTAGAGATATTAACTTGACTTTGCATCAATATGTGGTATTCTTTGTTTTCTTATTCACATTACTATTTTGCACAATGAATTTAATGTTGTTGTTGAACATAAACGTATCTCATATTTTTTATGTTTGGCGGCACTGCATGTATGGAAGACTATCTTCTTTTCAAGGTAAGATTTGTTTAAGATTTTGTTATCTAAGGGATCTTTGTGAATAAGGAAGGGCTTATGGCTTTGCAGGTTGCTGGAACCTTTGGAAAAGCAATTCTTGAGCTTGGGAGTGATGACGAAGGTCCAAGCACAGAGGCACATGGATGGCCCTGCAATTATTGAGGTCCTTGGGCAAAGAAGTTGCAATGAAGTTTTTGCTGAAGTTTATATGGTTCGTAGTGATATTAACTTGACTTTGAATCAGTTATGTGATATCTCTTTCTGTTGTGTTTTGTTTTCTTATTGTCACATTACTATTTTGCAAAATGAATTTAATGTTGTTGTTGAACATAAACATATCTCATATTTTTTATATTTGGCGGCACTGCATGTATGGAAGACTATGTTCTTTTCAAGGTAAGATTTGTTTAAGATTTTGTTATCTCAGGGATCTTTGTGAATAAGGAAGGGCTTATGGCTTTGCAGGTTGCTGGAACCTTTGGAAAAGCTATGATGATGAAGGTCCAAGCACGGAGGCACATGGATGGCCCTGCAATTATTGAGGTCCTTGGGCAAAGAAATCGCAATGAAGTTTTTGTTGAAATTTATATGGTTCGTAGTGATATTAACTTGACTTTGCATCAGTTATGTGGTATTTCTTTCTATTATGTTTTGTTTTCTTGTTGTCACATTACTATTTTGCACAATGAATTTAATGTTGTTGAACATAAACGTATCTCATATTTTTTATGTTTGGCGGCACTGCATGTATGGAAGACTATCTTCTTTTCAAGGTAAGATTTTGTTATCTAAGGGATCTTTGTGAATAAGGAAGGGCTTATGGCTTTGCAGGTTGCTGGAACCTTTGGAAAAGCAATTCTTGAGCTTGGGAGTGATGACGAAGGTCCAAGCACCGAGGCACATGGATGGCCCTGCAATTATTGAGGTCCCTGGGCAAAGAAGTCGCAATGAAGTTCTTGCTAAAATTTATATGGTTCGTAGTGATATTAACTTGACTTTGCATCAGTTATGTGGTATTTCTTTCTATTGTGTTTTGTTTTCTTATTTTCACATTATTATTTTGCACAATGAATTTAATGTTGTTGTTGAACATAAACGTATCTCATATTTTTTATGTTTGGCGGCACTGCATGTATGGTAGACTATCTTCTTTTCAAGGTAAGATTTGTTTAAGATTTTGTTATCTCAGGGATCTTTGTGAATACGGAAGGGCTTATGGCTTTGCAGGTTGCTGGAACCTTTGGAAAAGCAATGATAACGAAGGTCCAAGCACAGAGGCACATGGATGGCCCTGCAATTATTGAGGTCCTTGGGCAAAGAAATCGCAATGAAGTTCTTGTTGAAATTTATATGGTTCGTAGTGATATTAACTTGACTTTGCATCAGTTATGTGGTATTTCTTTCTATTGTGTTTTGTTTTCTTGTTGTCACATTACTATTTTGCACAATGAATTTAATGTTGTTGTTGAACATAAACGTATCTCATATTTTTTATGTTTGACGGCACTGCATGTATGGAAGACTATCTTCTTTTCAAGGTAAGATTTGTTTAAGATTTTGTTATCTAAGGGATCTTTGTGAATAAGGAAGGGCTTATGGCTTTGCAGGTTGCTGGAACCTTTGGAAAAGCAATTCTTGAGCTTGGGAGTGATGACGAAGGTCCAAGCACCGAGGCACATGGATGGCCCTGCAATTATTGAGGTCCCTGGGCAAAGAAGTCGCTATGAAGTTCTTGCTGAAATTTATATGGTTCGTAGTGATATTAACTTGACTTTGCATCAGTTATGTGGTATTTCTTTCTATTGTGTTTTGTTTTCTTGTTGTCACATTACTATTTTGCACAATGAATTTAATGTTGTTGTTGAACATAAACGTATCTCATATTTTTTATGTTTGGCGGCACTGCATGTATGGAAGACTATGTTCTTTTCAAGGTAAGATTTGCTTAAGATTTTGTTATCTATGGGATCTTTGTGAATAAGGAAGGGCTTATGGCTTTGCAGGTTGCTGGAACCTTTGGAAAAGCAATTCTTGAGCTTGGGAGTGATGACGAAGGTCCAAGCACAGAGGCACATGGATGACCCTGCAATTATTGAGGTCCTTGGGCAAAAAAGTCGCAATGAAGTTCTTGCTGAAATTTATATGATTCGTAGTGATATTAACTTGACTTTGAATCAGTTATGTGGTATTTCTTTCTATTGTGTTTTGTTTTCTTGTTGTCACATTACTATTTTGCACAATGAATTTAACGTTGTTGTTGAACATAAACGTATCTCATATTTTTTATGTTTGGCGGCACTGCATGTATGGAAGACTATCTTCTTTTCAAGGTAAGATTTGTTTAAGATTTTGTTATCTCATGGATCTTTGTGAATAAGGAAGGGCTTATGGCTTTGCAGGTTGCTGGAACCTTTGGAAAAGTAATTCTTGAGCTTGGGAGTGATGACGAAGGTCCAAGCACAGAGGCACATGGATGGCCCTACAATTATTGAGGTCCTTGGGCAAAGAAGTAGTGATATTAACTTGACTTTGCATCAGTTATGTGGTATTTCTTTCTATTGTGTTTTGTTTTCTTGTTGTCACATTACTATTTTGCACAATGAATTTAATGTTGTTATTGAACATAAACGTATCTCATATTTTTTATGCTTGGCGGCTCTGCATGTATGGAAGATTATCTTCATTTCAAGGTAAGATTTGTTTAAGATTTTGTTATCTCAGGGATCTTTGTGAATAAGGATGGGCTTATGGCTTTGCAGGTTGCTGGAACCTTTGGAAAAACAATTCTTGAGGTTGGGAGTGATGACGAAGGTCCAAGCACAGAGGTACATGGATGGCCCTGCAATTATTGAGGTCCTTGGGCAAAGAAGTCACAATGAAGTTCTTGCTGAAATTTATGCAAAGTCATGTGGTATTTCTTTCTATTGTGTTTTGTTTTCTTGTTGTCACATTAATATTTTGCACAATGAATTTAATGTCGTTGTTGAACATAAACGTATCTCATATTTTTTATGTTTGACGGCACTGCATGTATGGAAGACTATCTTGGCAAAAATACTCCCAAGAGGCAAAATAATCTCCCCAAGCTTCCGAACAACTTGACAGTAGTAGAAGACAAGTGAGTTTATTTTGTTTTGATACTTGCTTGAATGCTTTTAGAATATATTTTACATCAGGTGCCTTGGCGATGTATACTTTAGCACATATTTATTTATGTGTACAATTCCTAAAACCTTTTAGCGTTTGGCTAAATAATTTATGAGAATTTTTTAAATTGTTAAACAGTGCTAATAAAATGGTCATTTTGTATTGTTGAATATACTTCACTTTTTTTGGGTTCAGTTTAGGAAATTCATTTCCACGAATGCTTAAGTATTGGAGAGTTTAGTTCGGTAAAGTACTTGATTAAGTGTTCTATGCTAGCGCTTGAGTCTTTATTTTTATCGTGTTTATTCATGATAGCTAGACTTTGCTTCAAAAGGGTGTAAGCATTGGTCTGAGTGAAGTTATGGCGAGTGCTATTAAACACAAATAAACTTTATCGATGAACTTATCCCTACAATACGTACAACTCTATGCGATAGGTTTCATTTTC
This sequence comes from Zingiber officinale, assembly GCF_018446385.1. Taxonomy (NCBI): domain Eukaryota; kingdom Viridiplantae; phylum Streptophyta; class Magnoliopsida; order Zingiberales; family Zingiberaceae; genus Zingiber; species Zingiber officinale. Next base: position 78,888,367 of record NC_055991.1, read on the forward strand.
TATTTTCTATTTGCACATTTTTTTTGTATGATGCTGAAAATTTATTCAACTTGTATGATACTCTTCAACTTGTTATATAGTATGCAAGAGGTTCATAAATCAGCTGGCTTGGCATTTAGCACTCTTTACCAGGTTTACCTATATGTTTTATTTGATGTTCCTTAATTGACAATTTGCTAGAATGCAAGGAATTGATGAAAAGTTTTCCACACCTCTTCATGCATTAGAGGATGATGAAACTTATGATACAGTGTTTGATGGACTCAAACAAATATTGAGGTTATTTAATTATTTGGTGTCTTCATACTTCTTTCGTGATGGCAAGCAAGCTTGTTTAATTACCCTTGTATCCTCATTTCTTGCCTATTTCAATGTAGGGATTGCGGTCGTTTTGCCTCACATCTTGCCTAAATTAGTTCAGTTTCCGCTTTCATGAGATTGATATGGTAGTTCTTACTTCACCTGTTCATCTTATCTAGTGCCTTCAATGCTTATGCTTTGGGTGTCATAGCTGAAGTTGCCATCTTAATTCACATATTGGAATGATCCTCCCACCATTAATTATGTCAATGGGTGATTATGATGGAGTAAAATAATTTATGACTTATTAAAAGTTTTGTATTATTTTTCTTAAATATGACCATTTGACTCTCACAATAGGTGATCAGCCTTTTTACTGTTAAAATTTTTTCATATGATTTTTAGGGAACAATTGTTGTTGGATAAGGTCCAAATCCAATAATTATATGTTAGTCTTAGGAGACTGCTAACAATATTTTTTGAATTTCTATTGATTATTTCGGCATGCTTTTCTTAAATTGAATTTATCTTTGGTCTTTCGAATATCTTAGTATAAACAATTGGGACTTTTTCGGAGATTGGATGCAGTTACTAATTCATGAATAATGATAACCACTATTCATAAATTGATGAAAAAAAGCAGGATATGTTTTTCAGATTAACAAGTGAGGAACACCAAATGCTTGTATACCTTTTCTAACAATGAATTTTCAAATAATGAAGCATTCCTATCTTCTATTTATTCCTTTGCATGAGCATTTTTCTCAGCAGACATTATTAGTCATGCAGTAATTAATCAATTAAATGTATTTGGAAGAGCTATTAGAGTCTCTTTTCAATGCATTTGCTTTCTTATTTTAACTTATAAAATGTTTTTTGGGGTAGTATTCTCTGTTGTATGACTTACCCAGGCAAATCTGCTTCTTTTATTATCCAAGTATTTTAATCACTTTTTAGTTAATTTATGGATAACCAAGCTTCTTGCATTGTGACGTGTTATTCATTTATGAGGATCAGTTTTAGAGAATTTTTGGTCTTCTTAGGCAAAGTTAATATGATAAACTTTGTTGATTGAATTAATTGTCAAATGCTTAGGATGTTCAAACTTCCGTAAAGAAGGCTTCAGTGATAGTGGTTCTAGTCATTAATGAGGAAGACATTGACTCCTTGATATCAGACAGTTTAAAGGAATGTATATTACCAGGTTTTGTTACGCCAGCTTATTTTAACTTATATTGATTGTTTACCTCCTTTATACAATCAATGATTCTCTATGTAGGCTTTGATGAGAAGAGGTTCTTCATACTTGATAGGCTATTTTTACAAAATTAGCATGTTATATTTGGAGGATGAAACATCCAATATTATATACACACTTGTTACTTTCCTAAGTGCTTTTGATTCAACTATAAATCTGGGGAAAGCATATTTACATTTGAGCTTACTGTATGCTCTATATGACAGGCTGCTTGGGAAGCTTTAGGAAGAGTTGTTGGATCACTCCAAAAGGATGTCCTTTTTTCATTCATTAAAGCTGTCCGAGATGCTCTTGAGATAAAGAGCGAAGAAAAAGAAAGATATCTCTTATTTTCTATGAAGGAGACCAGCAGAGTGGTGGTGTTTGAATCTTGTATGGTAACACTTACATACAATTGTAATTCTGTTGCAGGGAGGATCAGTTCTTATTTATGGACTTTGCATTCCTAAAGCACTTCACACTCTTGTTGCCTATATTTCTATGGTTAAATTTGGTTTTTTTGAGATTTTTAGCCTCTTGTGATTCAAAATCACCCAACTATGGGTTTGTTTGACTTTCAGGGGCTAATGGAGCAGTTGAAATGCGAGAACAAGCTGCTTTGGGGTTAGGGGAGTTAATTGCTCTAACAAATTTGGAGACATTGAAGGAGTTTGTTATTCCCGTAACTAGGTATGCATTATTAACAAAAAAAAAAAAATCAGTGAGTTTGTAAAACAAGATTCATGGATTTAAATACTCTCGAGAATAAATTCAAAGTGATCTATCTAGAATAACTTGCTTAAGTAGTCAAGAACAAATTTGCGTAAATGATTCAATATTGTGTATGATATACCTGTTAAATTGAATTGCCATCCGTGCTACTATTTTTTTTGCTATTTTTCTTCTACCATAGATCCAATTAAATTGGGAAAGGCTTTCTTGTCCCAATGTTGTTTTACTTTTGATTCTTTTGATCATTGTTTCCTATTCACTTATGTTGGGCTTGAAATTTTGTTGGTCCCATATGATGCCCATGCTTAAGTCTTGTTATATCTTTTATTGCAAAGGAGAAAGACAGTTTAAGAAAAGGTCACCTTCGATGCTTGTGGCTTATATGCAAAAAGTCAGATACATTGACAAAAGTATGCGAATTGATACTTTCTTTTGTTGTACTTTGTTTCCTAGTCAATTCCTAGTTGGTAAGGTTGATCTTTTATCAGGTATCATGTTTACTTGAGCCTCCTCACTCACTTAGTAAAAACTGGTTTCTCAAAAGCCACTCAAAGGTTAGATGGAATTTATTCATTATTTTCACTAGCAAAAGTTATGATTGTGATGTTAAAACAGGTTCATATCTTCTATTTTGCATTATGGTTTATGTTACCTACTTTTGATTTATATCTACATAATATTATATTTCCTGCAGAAGATTTTCTTCTTAAACAAAAGCTTTGGGAATTAATCACTCAAAATGATTCCTCAATTATACCTACTTCTCTGTTAATTGTTCTAGCATGTTGCCAGTGTATACATGGAAATTGCTTTAACAATTTGTCTTTCTTTTTGTTTGTATCCTAAATCCTTTCATTGATTTTTTTCTTCATTAACATGAAAATCTAGTAATAGTCATGATTGTTTATATTTGAAAATCCAATTGTTATGGTTTATTTTTTTTAGTCCCGACCATGCTTTGTTAGCATCAGTCAACTCTCATGGGGTTTTTCTAATTTTGGCAATGTCTGCAACTAGTTAGGGAAGATTATTGGTGCAAAATACCCCACTTTAAATTACATAACCTTTTGGCCAATGAAATTTTTAGATGAAGTGGGGCCAATCAATTTCATAACTATGATAGATGTATGGGGATTAAGGGATTTGAAAATATTATAATATGATAGGTTGAAGGGAGCCTTGTTTTGTCAGCTTTCTCACTTTGGATTGCTTTATTGTAGTCAAAGATATTCTAATGGTTGCTGGCTTGATTTAGATAATTTCTATTTCCAGTCATTTTTTTGTTAAAGTGGATTGTACTTATTTTAAGTGCCACTGTTATGGGACCCTTTTCCCATGCAATTCTAGGTTGTCTGAATACCTTTTTTTGAACAGCCAAAATTATCTTTGGAAAGAAGTTTCCGCCTAAACTAAGTACTTTTCATATGGAACTTATAAATACTTTTCCATTGGTCCGGTAATGTTCAGCTTCACTATGAAGTGAACCCGAGTATCTCTGGTCTAGAATGTACCAAATTGAAGGATTCATAGCAGAATCCTCTCAATCTTTTTATAGATATGTATATATTATGTAAGCATAAATGGTGTAATGGGGCAAAAGCAAAGGGTGACACTTTGTGCTCTTGAGAAAGTGCTTTATTTGTGGTTAGATGGTTTCACTGGTCAAGCAACATCTGATTGACAATTTGAAGTATTAGTACCTTCACTACAAGTTATAATAGGATTGCTAAGTATTTAATCTTTGAAATTGAAAAGCCTATGTTTTTCAAAACTTAACCCTTTTATTTATTTATTCCGTTAAAGGTCTTACATTTATTTTTTATACCTTTCAATTGAAAATATATGTTCTTCTGGTACACTTTAAAATTGGAAAAAAAAAATTAGTACATGATAATTTTGTTATTGTTTTGTTACTTTGTTCTTATATTGAAAATTTGTGCTCCTCTTAATACTTTTTTCTATGGTGTATTATGAATTGATTTTGTAAAGTGCTCTATTCTTCAATATGTAGAATAATCTTCAGTTGTATCTGTTTCAAACACTTGTGTTCTGTGTAGGAACATTGTGTCAAAAGGTTGTATCACTCTTTCATTCATTAATCTTTTCTCACATTGTCTTCCATCTCTTTGCACAATCCATCCTCATTGCACCGATGTCTGCTCTTTCCATCTTTTATAGATGCTCTCAAAGATTCCTTGAAAGATGAAAAGGTATAGATCATTGCATTGGTTTATGTACCATTTTTGCTATGCAATTCCAACATCATTCATTTATTTTTGTGTGTAAAAATAGTTCCCAAATTTGTCTACAACCAAGACAATCAGTAGCTTCTCAAGATGACTCAAGTGTGGTCAGAAGAAGAGCCCTCTCTGGCATAAAGGTCTATGCAAAAGTATGCATTTTAAATGGTTGATTGACTTTCCCCTAAATCTATAAAGAAGCCAGATAGAAATTTGTATTTTTTTTAATTGTTTCCATGATTGCATCATGTATAAATCCTGCAGCAGTTAAAGTCTTTCGATTTTAGGCCCAGCTATTGCAGAAAGTTTAAAGAATGAGAGTGGCCCAGTAAGACTTCCGCTAAGTGTTGTGCTCTGCTTGTTTTTCAATTAACAAAAGGTCAGTGTTATGTTGATTTTGTTTATCATAGTTTCTCTTTAGCCTCTTGGAATTCTCAGAATTCTTTGACTATTCATTCAATTTCATTTTAGTAGTAATTTACTGTAAGTTATTTAGGCATTTTACTTCCAAATCTACTGCAATCTATAATTATATGTTGTCAAATTGAATTGTCTTTGACTTTAATATATGGAACTACATGAAAGTATCATGCTTCAGCAGCTATCACCTTTCTATCAAGGTTCTAGAAAATGTATCTCGCCAAAACTTGACAAGCGTAAAAATAGGTATGACTTTAATCATCATTTGCAATTTTTCTTTTTTTTTCATATTGTTTTCAATAATTTTTATTTTTTTTATTATGAAACCGATCATTTGTTGTAGGCGGAGATATCCAATTTCAAAGCTTTTTAAAAATAGGTATTTTATTATGGACATGTCAGTCAATTAATAAACTTTGTGAACTTGTAAATTAATAGCTAAGATTGACAACATGCTCTTTCATTCTAGGTTTGATTCTTGTTTCCACTTGCTTATATGTGGATGATTGGCCAATGTTCTTCCCTTTTTCTTGAAATTTGACAAGGTATAATTCACTATCTAATCCCATTCTTTCTTTTTTGTCAGTCTAGTTTTACTTTGAATGACATATGAATATTCTCTTTTCTTTGAAGTTTAAAGGGTTTCGATGATGTTGGTATCTAATTTTTTTATCTTTGAAGATTTTTCTTGTTTCCTTTATCTATTTGCTCGGGATGATCTTAAGAATGAGGCTCTCTTCATGCAATTAATGTTCTCAACTGCTATTGATGGAAAAATCAAAGCTTGGTACTATAATTGTTTCTTCCAAGTCATACATGACCGGATTAGATGCTAGGAGAATTACAAAGTTTTTTGAAAATAGGTATTTTATTATGGACTTATTAGTCAAATAATAAACTTTGTCAACTTGTAAATAACTACTAAGATTGATAATGACAACATGTTTTTTCATTCCAGATTTGGATTCTTGTTTTCCCTTGCTTATATGTGGATGATTGACCAATGTTCTCCTTTTCTTGAAATTTGACAAGGTATGATTCGTTATCTAATCCCGCTCTTTCTTTTTCGTTAGTCTAATTTTTCACTTTGAATGACATGAGAATGTTCTCTTTTCTTTGATGTTTAAAGGGTAGGAATGCTTCCAATGATGTTGGTATCTAATGTTTCATCTTTGAAGTTTTTTCTTGTTTCCTTTATTTATTTGCTCTAGATGATCTAAGAATAAGGCTATGGTATAATGAGTTTTTTTATGTTTATTTCTTTTTGTCAATTTAGTTATTTTCTTAGTAAAATTTTCTTAATTATTTTAACTGTCACACCAATCCACATTTTCTCTTCAAGTAATTTATCTTCTCAATTGCTATTGATGGGAAATCAAAGCTTAGTAGTATAATTGGCTATAGCAGAATCTCTATTTATATGAGAATAACAACTCCAAGCTATAGTATCTTATAATATCCCCAAGCGGGTTTAGATTTCTTATCTTCTTTGACTTCTAAGTTATTCCCTATCGAGATTAGTTTTCTTATCTAATATTTCCCAACGGGATTGGTTTTTCTGATTGTATTGGTCTGCACCCTTAGCAGGATTAATTTAGTCTTATCCATATCTTATTAATATTCTCCTAGGGGATAAGAATTTCAATCCCACCCAGAGATAGCAAGTGAAAAAACCAATAAGATCTGAAAAACTAATGTTGCTGAGGTCTAGTGATCTTGGCTTTCTGATATCATCGACATATCCCCGGGCTATATTATTCTATAACAACCCCTGGACTAGGATCTTTTCACAAATATCCCTAGTGGATTGGTTTTCTCATCTTATTGATATTCTATCTTCGGAAGTGACTTGTCTCCTAGTCTTATTAGTATTTTCAATATTGTACCTTATTGATTTGCTAGGTCTGAACATTATTGGATTTCTGGTATTCTTTGCTTTCTAGTTATCATCCTCCCGACCAAGGGATCAAACTCCTTTCCTTGGTCGGGACATTATTAGACTTCTGGTATTCTTGGTTCTCTGGTTATTGTCCTCCTGACCAAGGGATCAAACTCCTTTCCCCGTCGAGACATTATTGGACTTCTAGTATTCTTGGTTTTCTGGTTATTATCCTCCCGACCAAAGGATCGAACTTCTTTCCCGGGACATTATTGGACTTTTGGTATTCTTGGCTTTCTCATTATTATCCTCCCGATATAGGGATTGAGCTCCTCTCCACAGCTGGGACATTATTGATATGCCGTATTGGGATATTATTGGACTTCTGGCATTTCTGGTTTTCTAGTTATCATCTTCCCGACCAAGGGATCAAACTCCTTTCTTCTGTCGAGACAATATTGGCCTTCTGGTATTATTGACTTTCTTGTTATTATCCGCCTGAGCTCCTCCCATCGGTCGGTATGGATCATATTCTGGTACTCTAGTATTCTTATTCTTAGCAGTGGATCATTAGTATTCAGGCATTCTAGGCATTTTTCTTCTTATTATCTTAATAGCCGTGAGTTCAAGCTCCTTTTCTCAGTTGGATTATAATTCTGGTACATACATATATCATTATTATTTTTCTCCCCGGTCCAAATGAAATGGATATTTATTCTTGTATTATGGACATTCTTATTCTTATTCTTAGCTGTGGGATTGAGTCCTTTTATCTCGGTCTAATGAAATGGATATTCTGGTATTCTTAACATTTTTTTTATTTTCCTCACGACCAAGGATCTAGTTCCTCTCACCGGTTAGGGCAAGATGGGAAAAGAGGGATTCCTTTTGATTTTTTTACTCCAAGCTAGTAGCTGATATTTAATCTACCAAACTAATTGTTACCATTATTTTTGGGTCATTGAATCCTATAATTTTTTGTACTTTATTCTCTTGGGTTGTAATTCTTTATATATACTGATCAATTCCCTTATGTGCATAGCTTAATTCTATTGAGATATCAAACTACCTCCGGGTGGGATTGAAACTCTTATCCTATTAGACTTCTCAATATTGTCGAGTGATCTTGGCTTTCTGATATCATCGATATATCCTCGGGCTATATTATTTTATAATAGCCCCTTGACTAGGCTCTTTTCATAAATATCCTTATCAGATTGGTTTTCTCAACTTATTGGTATTCTATCCTCGGAAGTGACTTGTCTCCTAGTCTTATTGGTATTTTCAATATTATACCTTTTTGATCTGCTCGGTTGGGACATTATTGGACTTCTGGTATTCTTGGTTCTCTGGCTATCATCCTCCCGACCAAGGGATCAAATTCCTTTCCCCGGTCAGGATATTATTGGACTTCTAGTATTCTTGGTTTTCTGGTTATCATCCTCCCGACCAAGGGATCAAATTCCTTTCCCCGGTCAGGATATTATTGGACTACTAGTATTCTTAGTTTTCTAGTTATCATCCTCCCGACCAAGGGATCGAACTTCTTTTCCTTTTGGGATATTATTGGACTTTTGGTATTCTTGGCTTTCTCATTATTATCCTCCCGACATAGGGATTGAGCTCCTCTCTCTGGCAGGGACACTATTGATATGATGTATTGGGATATTATTGGACTTCTGGTATTTCTGATTTTCTAGTTATCATCCTCCCGACCAAGGGATCAAACTCCTTTCGTTAGTCGGGACAATATTAGACTTCTGGTATTCTTGGCTTTCTTGTTATTATCCGTCTGATATAATGAGCTCCTCCCATCGGTCTGGATGGATCGTATTCAGGTATTCTAGTATTCTTATTCTTAGCAGTGGATCGTTGGTATTCTGGCATTCTAGGCATTTTTCTTCTTATTATCATAATGGCCATGAGATCAAGCTCCCTTTCTCAATTGGATTATAATTCTGGTATATACAGATATCATTATTATTTTTCTCCCCAGTCCAAATGAAATGGATATTCTTGTATTATGGACATTCTTATTCTTATTCTTAGCGAGGGATCGAGTCATTTCATCCCGGTCCAATAAAATGGATATTTTGGTATTCTTAACATTTTTATTATTTCCTCACGACCAAGGATCTAGTTCTTCTCACTGGTTAGGGCAAGATGGGAAAAGAGGGATTCCTTTTGATTTTTTTACTCCAAGGTAGTAGCTGATATTTAATCTACCAAACTAATTGTTACCATTATTTTTGGGTCACTGAATCCTATAATTTTATGTATTTCTGCATTTTAACTTTACATCTTTCCTATTTGATGTTGATATTTTTGTTTGTCCTCTTCTCATTCACATGTTGTTTAATTATTTTTTATTCCCGAATTAATAATCATTGCTTTCAATAATGGTGTGAAATCGATGACAATTAAGTGTAGATTCTTAGCCTCGATCCTACTTATGTTGTGTTGAAGTTTATAGAAAGAAAATTCTTATGCACTTGTTTGTATATGTTCCTGCTGACCAATTAAATCTTTTGTTGCTTAAATTTGTCAGCATTTGTGATGTAGGTGTTCTAGATATCCTAATGATGTATGATGCATTTTCAACATCATGTCGATCAATTGTTATTCGAATATTTGGTCGTTTTCTTTGGTTTTTAGTTGCTTCTTTTGTTGTCTGCTATTTTATATGTATGTCCTTTCACATCATATTATTACTTTAGAATTTATAATTCCTTAATATATTGTCATATTTTTTGTTATTGCATTTTTTTTCTGTGTTTTATCACCCCCTTCATTAATAATATCTAATAATCTTATCAAAATTGATACACTTGGTTTAAGTAAAGCACTGCAAGATGGTTCCATGGTTCTAGTTTTGCTGCTTTTAGAATATATATCTTTATCATTGGAATTTACCTTTGTTGGCTTTCTTGTGAGAATTTTATTCTGTCATTGCTTAATGGATTTATGTGATTGTGTGCCTAGTGAGATGACTGCTCTAGGTAATCTTTTTTCACGCCTTCTTGTCTATCTTTGAGCCTTCAATTTGTGTCACCTCCTTGTTCCTAGTAACTGACACTTGTTTTTTTTTCATCCTCAAGGAAGATTGTTATGTTGGATAGGGTATGTATTGAGAGGACTATTGACTATATCAAGTAAGTTCTTTTCTTCCGAGCAACATGTATGCAAGGAGCATGGACAAAATCATTTAGTCATCCTTTATGTGTTTTTGAATGTACTATTTTGATGCACTTAAAGTTCCATATGATGATTTCCTTTTTCATCATTGAAATCTTGGTTTTCAATTAATTCTGAGTCTGGGTGGTTATCTTTTCAATTCCTTTACCTAGATTTCTTGCCTCTCAACTGTTTCTACTTAGGAACTTTGACTATCTAATTTTAGTACTTTGTGATGTTTTGTATTGATCACTCGAGCACGCATATTTGATTTGTGGTTTGAAATAATGCTTATGATTTAACAATTAGTTTGATTCATATTAGGATTATAATTGAAAGGAATTTCTTGTCTATGGTGTCACCAAAATTTTACCTTTTCTAGATTACTCAAATTGAATCTTGATATCTTTTTATCTTATGAGTGAATGTACTGAACAAATTGTAATATTTAGTGATATACCACTATTGTTTAAAGATCTATTGATATGTCATTGTTTTGCAGTATCTCATCCATGACAAACAATTCTTTACAGTTTTAAATTCTAATCATATAAACATATATATAAGGTAAGTTAACTTCTATGATTCTAGTTTTATCTTTTGTTTTATGTTTTGGCCTATCGGTTGTTTGGTTACTATTTGAACTTTAAATGCTTTTCTGATCATGTCAATAATGTTCTGTTTGATGATATATGATATTTCGTATTTCAGATATGTACTTTTATGGTTGGTCATTCTTGGCAGGAAGTTTCCATTTGCCTATTTTCTCTAGGAAAGTAACTACTCGATGGTGTCTCTGAGTGATAAATGGTCTTCTAGGCCTGAGGTATACCTTCATGTGGAAATTGCTTTCTCCATTTATAATTTTCAGTCTCTCTAAATTTTTTGTTGGACTCCCAAATAACATTAGTTAAATTGTTTTTCCCTTTTTCTTTAGTAGGCCTACTCATGTATGTTTAATAATATATTGATTTAGTCATTCTCGTCACTTGTGAGAAATTCTTTTGTGGGAGTAGTGTCAATGCTTTTGGTTTGTAAAATTCATCTTCCGTAACTTTGCTTCCAGATATTTTCTGTTTGCTTTGATCTTTCTTTGAATTACTTGAGATTTACCTTCTTCATGTTAGTCTAGCTCAGGAAACTGCCATCTGTCAAAGGACAATAGAATTCCTAGAGTCATGGGCTAATATTAAACAGTGAACTGATACTCACATTAGTCTAGCTACAATAGAGAATTACTGTCAGTCCATCTATTAGAGGACAACAGGAGAAATCATGGTCTCAGTATAAGAGTTGTCAAGTAAATTTGATCTTGATCTCCTCCTTGTAGATCTCAAAGCATGAAACTTGGTAGTTTGGTTCTTCTAATTGCCTCTTAAGATTTCTACAATTTGGGGCTGATAATATTGGACTCCACCAGAAATCCAGAAATAAAATCCAGTGTGAATGTGACACGTTCTCAATCAAATATTAGAATAAAAGGCTGAAATCACATAGTAAGGCATAAATATGGAAGCAAGACTGAAGTTGATCCATTTATCACTTATTTTAAAAAAAATTAGCAACTTTTTAACATCATGCAGATTTCCATTTTGGGACTTTAGGTGATTTTACATCACATAAACTAGTTTTAAAAAAAATAGCTTGCTTATGCTTTTTTTTATATATTGATAGAGAATGGCACCTGTTAAAGTTATGATGACATAACATAAATTGTTGACATCACTTTTGATTGCTACTTTTTCACTAAAATTCTTTTTGCTTTTAAAATGAGTATGCTATTTATCTCTTCTTCGCTTTGATGGAGCCATGCAGGAAAATGAGCATTTCTCTTGTCTAAGTTGAACTATGATCTTCATAGAACATGATGCTAGTTATAGCTGTATTCTCTGTTTTTTGTTCTCACTTTGATTTGGTCATTTTTGTTCCACTAATCAATATACTCTAACTTTGTGACAACTTCCATAAAGAAATTCATTTGGATTTTCATATACTTTGACCTTGGTTTTGACCACATTGTAATGAAGCTGACGGCTGCTCCACAAATGAATTATGGTTTTGAATACTAGATCACTTTTATTACTTACTGAAATTGTCTCCAGGCTTCTGGTGTACGTTTTGACCACATTGTAATGAATTATGACATTTAATCCTGATGGGAGAACATTTCTTTATGGTTTGCATGAAAGTCTGAAAGTACACTCAATTGTTTCATTTTTTAATGACACTTCTCACAAAGCATTAATACCAATTTTGTCCAGGTATTTTCTTGGGAACCAATAGTATGCCATGATAATGTAGATGTGGGATGGTCTAGACTATCATATACGAATGTTCACGAGGGAAAGCTTCTTGGATGTTCATACAATCAAAGTTGTGTTGGCGTATGGGTTGTGGACCTCTCTGTGCATATTCTAACTCATTCTATTAGGCTTAAAAAAATATTTTTGCTTCTTGAGAAAACATTAAATGGTCACTAAATCTGTAAATATAAAGTTTAATACTAGCTGATATTATGAAATGCAGTGCATTGAACCATATGCAATTGCTAGTCCTAGATTAAATGATCATTCAGGCCAAAAGTCTACATCAGATGGTAATCCATCTATGCCAGATGATAGCATAAAGTCTAGTATGAGGAGGTTATCAATATTACAGAGTTCTGAAACAAATTCTAAGGAGACAAGATCATTACTAGGTAGGCTATTTGAATAGTTTTTATTGCATTTTTCATTTTATGTGTTTGGAGCAGGTATGAGATATGAATATTTCTCTTTTCTGTAATTGAAGCATGTGCTAGCACGAGAGCACCTCTGGTCGCACCAACATCCGTTTCTTCCTTTAAAAAGAAGTTTATCAAAACTTCAGTCCACATCCAACCTTCAGACCATGCAAGCAGATATGGTACCTATGATTGTTCCAAGAACTAGCACGAGAATACACTTGTCCTCTGATTTTACTATAGACTCTGGGGTTGGTAAAACAATGTCATTTGATATCCAATTAAAATTTACTGAATTTTGGAAGGTGTCAAACATCAAATAGAATTCAGATAAAGCAGATATCCATTTAGTCTGGATATTTGAGCAGTAGTAATATTGAACAAAATGAATTTCTTGGCCAAACTCCTATTTCTTTTGGCAATTCAACATATGTCAGCTGCAACAAATAATTTGGATGGTGTTAAGAACTTGATTAAAGGAAGGATCAGGTCTATCCAATTTATTCAGAGAACCACATTTGCACTTTGATCAGGAAAATTGTATGTTTGATGCCACCTTATTTTGTTTTGTTAGATTATTCATGATTCCAACTTATCAAGATGTCTTGATATTATTGTTGAACTCTGTTAGTTATAGGACATTCTAAAGCATACATCATCACTATTCTATGTTATTTTGTATTTCTCCTTCAAATGAACTATACTTGTAGATATTAAGTGATCCTGTGATTAAATATTTCTTTGCAAATCATGGCATAGATAATGAAGAGAACTTCCAGAGTGAAATTTCAGCATTGATAATTTTCAATCTTGGTTGGACTAATACCAAACTCCTGAGTTGGATCTATATAAATTCTTACCCTATCAAGTGTCACCTCCAAGAAATTAAGTATTCAAGGAAGAATGTATTGAAGGTAAAAAAAAGAAGCTTGACATTCAAAGAAACTGGTATAGATAAGGTACATTTTGTTGGACACGGGAGGAAATCCATTAAAAAATCAATCAGATTGGTGATGGCTGATTTGCACACTTGCAAGAGAGATGTCCATGTCTTCACTATTGTGGACATATTCGCCGCATTGAATTCGACCTTAGCTAAAGGGCTAACTGAATCAACCATAGCCAATCTTGACGAACCGTGTTCAATATTAAATTTGTTTCCGATTAAGTTTCAACCTCTAGGGTATTTAAAGAAATATGAAAGAACATCTAGTTCAAATAAGTCAATCAAGAGCTTTAGGTTTTTATGTATTTAGAATTACCTAAGAAAAGTAAAACAATTCTATTTCCTATTACGAGTTTGAAATTTGCATCTTTTTCTTACACGAGAAATAGATCATGCACAATCTTCATCAATACCAAGTACCCTTGCAACATTATATGAACATGATGGATCTTCAAATATGTAAGGTAACTGGAATTTAATCTTCCTAAGTAATTGGTTTGAATTATTTCCAACCTCATTTGGATTACGTATGATTTAATCTTTAGGAGAAGATCTTTTACAAACTCCTCATTAACCATGTGGAAGAATTGCTTCCAATTATTTATACACCAATTGTCGGAGAGGCATACCAGACTCTATCTTTAGGCATCCTCAGGGCCTCTATATGTTTGAATGAGAAGTTATTATGTTGCTCGACTTGCTTCCTAATCCAATTACTGAAATTTATAGAATAAATGAACTTCAGATTAACAATGAAATTTATGGAATAAATGCTTCAGTTATTATAGAATAAAAGAAAAAGTGTCAAGGCCTTACTTAAATTAGATTAACAATATTGTGAATTTATTTGGATATTGTCTGTCTATGCTATAAGATGATAGTTTGTTGTTGTTGTTTGTTATGTTTCTTGAGCATCTCAATGTATCTCATGCTTGCAAATATATATTTTTTTGGTACTTGAATTCATATAGTGATCTTTCTTCCTTTATTTTCAGGTTAAGCCTTGGGTGAAAACAAGCCTTGCCCTGGTATTGGAGTTGTTACCAAGTATTTTATTCATCTTATCTAGAATTAAACCTTCAAGATTGTTCAGCCCTGCATTTCAGGTCCTAAAAGGTAGACCTCTGCTGTTATCTTTCAACCTACGCTCCCTTGTTATCCATTTCTTTGTCCAGAAAACCAATGCATTTAATTTTTTTCTTTTAAATCATGATGGATCTCATGACCGTGTACACTTAAAAGAGATGAAAGCAGATTGGCATTCTTGTCTTGACAACAAAGTTAGATTCAAGGTGAGAGTCCGTGTATTCCTCACTAGTGGTTAATGCCTAGTTCCATTTTCTAGCATGACCATGAACAACCATCGCTAAGCTGCTTCCGGTATATATACAATCTTAGTTGTTGTTGTTTCTTAAATTTTTATAGTTTCTGCAGCCATTTTCTAAAAAAAAATTGGGATAGTGATGAAGTAGATGAACTGGTACATTTGAAGCTTGAGAATTGCAATGCTGAAAAAGATACATTGTTTCCTACAATTTCTGAAGTTCATTTATTTAATTATCAAGAACCTATCAGTTTTTGAAGATGGAAGTGTCTCATCAATGCCTTATCTTGCAAAACAATCACTGTCATACTGATTATGACCAGTTGCAAATTATTTACAGTTGTTATCTTGATTATTGTTTAATTCTGAATCTTGTTTATTTTTACTAACCAATTGCTTCTTTTGCAGGGATTTGCAGTGCCCAAGAAATCACAAGAAAAAGTTGTGAAGTTTGACTTTCATGGCCAATCTGTCGAGCTCAAGCATGATAGTGTTGTTCTTGGTGTTGGACTTATTGCCAAGAAGGCTTGTGAATTGGGTCTTTAGGTTATAGTTGATAAGGGGATAAATATGTCTTTTTGTCCCCTTTTTTTTCTAAAAGAAAAAGGGTCAAGGCCTTCATTAAATTAGATTAACAATAATATTGTAAATTTATTTGGATATTGTCTGTCTTTGCTATAAGATGATAGTTTGTTGTTGTTTTTTGTTATGTTTCTTAAGCATCTCAATGTATCTCATGCTTGCAAATATATTTTTTTTTTGGTACTTGTATTCATATAGTGATCTTTCTTCCTTTATTTTCAGGTTAAGCCTTGGGTGAAAACAAGCCTTGCCCTGGTATTGGAGTTGTTACCAAGTATTTTATTCATCTTATCTAGAATTAAACCTTGAAGATTGTTCAGCCCTGCATTTCAGGTCCTAAAAGGTAGACCTCTGCTGTTATCTTTCAACCTACGCTCCCTTGTTATCCATTTCTTTGTCCAGAAAACCAATGCATTTAATTTTTTTCTTTTAAATCTTGATGGATCTCATGACCGTGTACCCTTAAAAGAGATGAAAGCAGATTGGCATTCTTGTCTTGACAACAAAGTTAGATTCAAGGTGAGAGTCCGTGTATTCCTCACTAGTGGTTAATGCCTAGTTCCATTTTCTAGCATGGCCATGAACAACCTTCGCTAAGCTGCTTCCGGTATATATACAATCTTAGTTGTTGTTGTTTCTTAAATTTTTATAGTTTCTGCAGCCATTTTCTAGAAAAAAATTGGGATAGTGATGAAGTAGATGAACTGGAACATTTGAAGCTTGAGAATTGCAATGCTGAAAAAGATACATTGTTTCCTACAATTTCTGAAGTTCATTTATTTAATTATCAAGAACCTATCAGTTTTTGAAGATGGAAGTGTCTCATCAATGCCTTATCTTGCAAAACAATCACTGTCATACTGATTATGACCAGTTGTAAATTATTTACAGTTGTTATCTTGATTATTGTTTAATTCTGAATCTTGTTTATTGTTACTAACCAATTGCTTCTTTTGCAGGGATTTGCAGTGCCCAAGAAATCACAAGAAAAAGTTGTGAAGTTTGACTTTCATGGCCAATCTGTCGAGCTCAAGCATGATAGTGTTGTGCTTGGTGTTGGACTTGTTGCCAAGAAGGCTTGTGAATTGGGTCTTTAGGTTATAGTTGATAATGGGATAAATATGCCTTTCTGTCCCCTTTTTTTTCTAAATGAAAAAGGGTCAAGGCCATACTTAAATTAGATTAACAATATTGTGAATTTATTTGGATATTGTCTGTCTTTGCTATAAGATGAGAGTTTGTTGTTGTTTGTTATGTTTCTTGAGCATCTCAATGTATCTCATGCTTGCAAATATATTTTTTTTTGGTACTTGTATTCATATAGTGAATTTTCTTCCTTTATTTTCAGGTTAAGCCTTGGGTGAAAACAAGCCTTGCCCTGGTATTGGATTTGTTACCAAGTATTTTATTCATCTTATCTAGAATTAAACCTTGAAGATTGTTCAACCCTGCATTTCTGTCCTAAAAGGTAGACCTCTGCTGTTATCTTTCAACCTACGCTCCCTTGTTATCCATTTCTTTGTCCAGAAAACCAATGCATTTAATTTTTTTCTTTTAAATCATGATGGATCTCATGACCGTGTACCCTTAAAAGATATGAAAGCAGATTGGCATTCTTGTCTTTACAACAAAGTTAGATTCAAGGTGAGAGTCTGTGTATTCCTCACTAGTGGTTAATGCCTAGTTCCATTTTTCAGCATGGCCATGAACAGCCTTCGCTAAACTGCTTCCGGTATATATACAATCTTTGTTGTTGTTGTTTCTTAACTTTTTATAGTTTCTGCTGCCATTTTCTAAAAAAAAAATTGGCAGAGTGATGAAGTAGATGAACTGGTACATTTTAAGCTTGAGAATTGCAATGCTGAAAAAGATACATTGTTTCCTACAATTTCTGAAGTTCATTTATTTAATTATCAAGAACCTATCAGTTTTTGAAGATGGAAGTGTCTCATCAATGCCTTATCTTGCAAAACAATCACTGTCATACTTATTATGACCAGTTGCAAATTATTTACAGTTGTTATCTTGATTATTGTTTAATTCTGAATCTTGTATATTGTTACTAACCAATTACTTCTTTTGCAGGGATTTGCAGTGCCCAAGAAATCACAAGAAAAAGTTGTAAAGTTTGACTTTCATGGCCAATCTGACGAGCTCAAGCATGATAGTGTTGTGCTTGGTGTTGGACTTGTTGCCAAGAAGGCTTGTGAATTGGGTCTTTAGGTTATAGTTGATAAGGGGATAAATATGCCTTTTTGTCCCCTTTTTTTTCCAAAAGAAAAAGCGTCAAGGCCATACTTAAATTAGATTAACAATATTGTGAATTTATTTGGATATTGTCTGTCTTTGCCATAAGATGATAATTTGTTGTTGTTGTTTGTTATGTTTCTTGAGCATCTCAATGTATCTCATGCTTGCAAATATATTTTTTTTGGTACTTGTATTCATATAGTGATCTTTCTTCAGGTTAAGCCTTGGGTGAAAACAAGCCTTGCCCTGGTATTGGAGTTGTTACCAAGTATTTTATTCATCTTATCTAGAATTAAACCTTGAAGATTGTTCAGAACTGCATTTCAGGTCCTAAAAGGTAGACCTCTGCTGGTATCTTTCAACCTACGCTCCCTTTTTATCCTTTTCTTTGTCCAGAAAACCAATGCATTTAATTTTTTTCTTTTAAATCATGATGGATCTCATGACCGTGTACCCTTAAAAGAGATGAAAGCAGATTGGCATTCTTGTCTTGACAACAAAGTTAGATTCAAGATGAGAGTCCGTGTATTCCTCACTAGTGGTTAATGCCTAGTTCCATTTTTTAGCATGGCCATGAACAACCTTCGCTAAGCTGCTTCAAGTATATAAACAATCTTTGTTGTTGTTGTTTCTTAAATTTTTATAGTTTCTACTGCCTTTTTCTAAAAATAAAATTTGGATAGTGATGAAGTAGATAAACTGGTACATTTTAAGCTTGAGAATTACAATGCTGAAAAAGATACATTGTTTCCTACAATTTCTGAAATTCATTTATTTCATTTTCATGAACCTATCAGTTTTTGAAGATGGAAGTGTCTCATCAATGGCTTATCTTGCAAAACAATCACTGTCATACTGATTATGACCAGTTGCAAATTATTTACAGTTGTTATCTTGATTATTGTTTAATTCTGAATCTTGTTTATTGTTACTAACCAATTGCTTCTTTTTGCAGGGATTTGCGGTGCCCAAGAAATCACAAGAAAAAGTTGTGAAGTTTGACTTTCATGGCCAATCTGTCGAGCTCAATCATGATAGTGTTGTGCTTGGTGTTGGACTTGTTGCCAAGAAGGCTTGTGAATAGGGTCTTTAGGTTATAGTTGATAAGGGGATAAGTATGTCTTTTTGTCCCCTTTTTTTTCTAAAAGAAAAAGAGTCTAGGCCTTACTTAAATTAGATTAAAAATATTGTGAATTTATTTGGATATTGTCTGTCTTTGCTATAAGATGATAGTTTGTTGTTGTTGTTTGTTATGTTTCTTGAGCATCTCAATGTATCTCAATGATAGTTTGGATATTGGTGTTGTTACCAAGTATTTTATTCATCTTATCTAGAATTAAACCTTGAAGATTGTTCAGCCCTGCATTTCAGGTCCTAAAAGGTAGACCTCTGCTATTGTCTTTGAAACTACGCTCCCTTGTTATCCATTTCTTTGTCCAGAAAACCAATGCATTTAATTTTTTTCTTTTAAATCATGATGGATCTCATGACCGTGTACCCTTAAAAGAGTTGATCACAGATTGACATTCTTGTCTTGACAACAAAGTTAGATTCAAGGTGAGAGTCCGTGTATTTCTCACTTGTGGTTAATGCCTAGTTCCATTTTTTAGCATGGCCATGAATAGCCTTCGCTAAGCTGCTTCCGGTATATACAATCTTTGTTGTTGTTGTTTCTTAAATTTTTATAGTTTCTGCTGTCATTTTCTAAAAAAAAATTGTTATAGTGATGAAGTAGATGAACTGGTACATTTTAAGCTTGAGAATTGCAATGGTGAAAAAGATATATCGTTTCCTACAATTTATGAAGTTCATTTATTTAATTATCAAGAACCTATCAGTTTTTGAAGATGGAAGTGTCTCATCAATGCCTTGTCATGCAAAACAATCACTGTCATACTGATTATTACCAGTTGCAAATTATTTACAGTTGTTATTTGATTATTGTTTAATTCTGAATCTTGTTTATTGTTACTAACCAATTGCTTCTTTTGCAGGGATTTGCAGTGCCCAAGAAATCACAAGAAAAAGTTGTGAAGTTTGACTTTCATGGCCAATCTGTCGAGCTCAAGCATGATAGTGTTGTGCTTGGTGTTGGACTTGTTGCCAAGAAGGCTTGTGAATTGGGTCTTTAGGTTATAGTTGATAAGGGGATAAATATGCCTTTTTGTCCCCTTTTTTTTCTAAAAGAAAAAGGGTCTTGGCCTAACTTAAATTAGATTAACAATATTGTTAATTTATTTGGATATTGTCTGTCTTTGCTATAAGATGATAGTTTGTTGTTGTTGTTTGCTATGTTTCTTGAGCATCTCGATGTATCTCATACTTGCCAATATATTTTTTTTGGTACTTGTATATATATAGTGATCTTTCTTCCTTTATTTTCAGGTTAAGCCTTAGGTGAAAACAAGTCTTGCCCTGGTATTGGAGTTGTTACCAAGTATTTTATTCATCTTATCTAGAATTAAACCTTGAAGATTGTTCCGCCCTGCGTTTCAGGTCCTAAAAGGTAGACCTGTGCTGTTATCTTTCAACCTACGCTCCCTTGTTATCCATTTCTTTGTCCAGAAAACCAATGCATTTAATTTTTTTCTTTTAAATCATGATGGATCTCATGACCGTGTACCCTTAAAAGAGATGAAAGCAGATTGGCATTCTTGTCTTGACGACAAAGTTAGATTCAAGGTGAGAGTCCGTGTATTCCTCACTAGTGGTTAATGCCTAGTTCCACTTTTTAGCAGGGCCATGAACAACCTTCGCTAAGCTGCTTCCGGTATATATACAATCTTTGTTGTTGTTGTTTCTTAAAGTTTTGTAGTTTCTGCTGCCATTTTCTAAAAAAAAAAATTGGGATAGTGATGAAGTAGATGAACTGGTACATTTTAAGCTTGAGAATTGCAATGCTGAAAAAGATACATTGTTTCCTACAATTTCTGAAGTTCATTTATTTAATTATCAAGAACCTATCAGTTTTTGAAGATGGAAGTGTCTCATCAATGCCTTATCTTGCAAAACACTCACTGTCATACTGATTATGACCAGTTGCAAATTATTTACAGTTGTTATCTTGATTATTGTTTAATTCTGAATCTTGTTTATTGTTACTAACCAATTGCTTCTTTTGCAGGGATTTGCAGTGCCCAAGAAATCACAAGAAAAAGTTGTGAAGTTTAACTTTCATGGCTAATCTGTCGAGCTCAAGCATGATAGTGTTGTGCTTGGTGTTGGACTTGTTGCCAAGAAGGCTTGTGAATTGGGTCTTTAGGTTATAGTTGATAAGGGGATAAATATGTCTTTTTGTCCCCTTTTTTTTCTAAAAGAAAAAGCGTCAAGGCCTAACTTAAATTAGATTAACAATATTGTGATTTTATTTAGATATTGTCTGTCTTTGCTATAAGATGATAGTTTGTTGTTGTTGTTTGTTATGTTTCTCGAGCATCTCAATGTATCTCATGCTTGCAAATATATTTTTTTTGGTACTTGTATTCATATAGTGATCTTTCTTCCTTTATTTTCAGGTTAAGCCTTGGGTGAAAACAAGCCTTGCCCTGGTATTGGAGTTGTTACCAAGTATTTTATTCATCTTATCTAGAATTAAACCTTGAAGATTGTTCAGCCCTGCATTTCAGGTCCTAAAAGGTAGACCTCTGCTGGTATCTTTCAACCTACGCTCCCTTTTTATCCTTTTCTTTGTCCATAAAACCAATGCATTTAATTTTTTTCTTTTAAATCATGATGGATCTCATGACCGTGTACCCTTAAAAGAGATGAAAGCAGATTGACATTCTTGTCTTGACAACAAAGTTAGATTCAAGGTGAGAGTCCGTGTATTCCTCACTAGTGGTTAATTCCTAGTTCCATTTTTTAGCATGGCAATGAACAACCTTCGCTAAGCTGCTTCCGGTATATATACAATCTTTGTTGTTGTTGTTTCTTAAATTTTTATAGTTCTGCTGCCATTTTCTAAAAAAAAATTGGGATAGTGATGAAGTAGAAAAACTGGTACATTTTAAGCTTGAGAATTGCAATGCTGAAAAAGATACATTGTTTCCTACAATTTCTGAAGTTCATTTATTTAATTATCAAGAACCTATCAGTTTTGAAGATGGAAGTGTCTCATCAATGTCTTATCTTGCAAAACAGTCACTGTCATACTGATTATGACCAGTTGCAAATTATTTACAGTTGTTATCTTGATTATTGTTTAATTCTGAATCTTGTTTATTGTTACTAACCAATTGCTTCTTTTTGCAGGGATTTGCGGTGCCCAAGAAATCACAAGAAAAAGTTGTGAAGTTTGACTTTCATGGTCAATCTGACGAGCTCAAGCATGATAGCGTTGTGCTTGGTGTTGGACTTGTTGCCAAGAAGGCTTGTGAATTGGGTCTTTAGGTTATAGTTGATAAGGGGATAAATATGCCTTTTTGTCCCCTTTTTTTTCTAAAAGAGAAAGGGTCTAGGCTTTACTTAAATTAGATAAACAATATTGTGAATTTATTTGAATATTGTCTGTCTTTGCTATAAGATGATAGTTTGTTGTTGTTGTTTGTTATGTTTCTGAGCATCTCAATGTATCTCATGCTTGCAAATATATATTTTTTGGTACTTGTATTCATATAGTGATCTTTCTTCCTTTATTTTCAGGTTAAGCCTTCGGTGAAAACAAACCTTGCCCTGGTATTGGTGTTGTTACCAAGTATTTTATTCATCTTATCTAGAATTAAACCTTGAAGATTGTTCAGCCCTGCATTTCAGGTCCTAAAAGGTAGACCTCTGCTGTTATCTTTCAACCTACGCTCCGTTGTTATCCATTTCTTTGTCCAGAAAACCAATGCATTTAATTTTTTTTCTTTTAAATCATGATGGATCTCATGACCGTGTACTCTTAAAAGAGATGAAAGCAGATTGGCATTCTTGTCTTTACAACAAAGTTAGATTCAAGGTGAGAGTCCGTGTATTCCTCACTAGTGGTTAATTCCTAGTTCCATTTTTTAGCATGGCCATGAACAACCTTCGCTAAGCTGCTTTCGGTATATATACAATCTTTGTTGTTGTTGTTTCTTAACTTTTTATAGTTTCTGCTGCTATTTTCTAAAAAAAAAATTGGGATAGTGATGTAG
Source organism: Zingiber officinale (assembly GCF_018446385.1). NCBI lineage: Eukaryota > Viridiplantae > Streptophyta > Magnoliopsida > Zingiberales > Zingiberaceae > Zingiber > Zingiber officinale. The sequence goes on from NC_055991.1 coordinate 78,911,290, forward strand.
TAGATGAACTCGTACATTTTAAGCTTGAGAATTGAAATGCTGAAAAAGATACATTGTTTCCTACAATTTTTAAAGTTCATTTATTTAATTATCAAGAACCTATCAGTTTTTGATGATGGAAGTGTCTCATCAATGCCTTATCTTGCAAAACAATCACTGTCATACTGATTATGACCAGTTGCAAATTATTTACAGTTGTTATCTTGATAATTGTTTAATTCTGAATCTTGTTTATTGTTACTAACCAATTGCTTCTTTTGCAGGGATTTGCAATGCCCAAGAAATCACATGAAAAAGTTGTGAGACTTTCATGGCCAATCTGTCGAGCTCAAGCATGATAGTGTTGTGCTTGGTGTTGGACTTGTTGCCAAGAAGGCTTGTGAATTGGGTCTTTAGGTTATATTTGATAAGGTGATAAATATGCCTTTTTGTCCCCTTGTTTTTCTAAAAGAAAAAGGGTCAAGGCCTTACTTAAATTAGATTAACAATATTGTGAATTTATTTGGATATTGTCTGTCTTTGTTATAAGATGATAGTTTGTTGTTGTTTGTTATGTTTCTTGAGCATCTCAATGTATCTCATGCTTGCAAATATATATTTTTTGGTACTTGTATTCATATAGTGATCTTTCTTCCTTTATTTTCAGGTTAAGCCTTGGGTGAAAACAAGCCTTGCCCTGGTATTGGAGTTATTACCAGTATTTTATTCATCTTATCTAGAATTAAACCTTGAAGATTGTTCAGCCCTGCATTTCAGGTCCTAAAAGGTAGACCTCTGTTGTTATCTTTCAACCTACGCTCCCTTGTTATCCATTTCTTTCTCCAGAAAACCAATGCATTTAATTTTTTTCTTTTAAATCATGATGGATCTCATGACCGTGTACCCTTAAAAGAGATTATCACAAATTGACATTCTTGTCTTGACAACAAAGTTAGATTCATGGAGAGAGTCCGTGTATTCCTCACTAGTGGTTAATGCCTAGTTCCATTTTTTAGCATGGCCATGAACAGCCTTTGCGAAGCTGCTTCTGGTATATACAATCTTTGTTGTTGTTGTTTCTTAAATTTTTATAGTTTCTGCTGTCATTTTCTAAAAAAAAAATTGGGATAGTGATGAAGTAGATGAACTGGTACATTTTAAGCTTGAGAATTGCAATGCTGAAAAAGATACATTGTTTCCTACAATTTCTGAAGTTCATTTATTTAATTATCAAGAACCTATCAGTTTTTGATGATGGAAGTGTCTTATCAATGCCTTGTTTTGCAAAACAATCACTGTCATACTGATTACTACCAGTTGCAAATTATTTACAGTTGTTATTTGATTATTGTTTAATTCTGAATCTTATTTATTGTTACTAACCAATTGCTTCTTTTGCAGGGATTTGCAGTGCCCAAGAAATCATAAGAAAAAGTTGTGAAGTTTGACTTTCATGGCCAATCTGTCGAGCTCAAGCATGATAGTGTTGTGCTTGGTGTTGGACTTGTTGCCAAGAAGGCTTGTGAATTGGGTCTTTAGGTTATAGTTGATAAGGGGATAAATATGCCTTTTTGTCCCCTTTTTTTTCTAAAAGAAAATTGGTCAAGGCCTAACTTAAATTAGATTAACAATATTGTTAATTTATTTGGATATTGTCTGTCTTTGCTATAAGATGATAGTTTGTTGTTGTTGTTTGTTATGTTTCTTGAGCATCTCGATGTATCTCATGCTTGCAAATATATTTTTTTTGGTACTTGTATTCATATAGTGATCTTTCTTCCTTTATTTTCAGGTTAAGCCTTGGGTGAAAACAAGCCTTGCCCTGGTATTGGAGTTGTTACCAAGTATTTTATTCATCTTATCTAGAATTAAACCTTGAAGATTGTTCAGCCCTGCATTTCAGGTCCTAAACGGTAGATCTCTACTGTTATCTTTCAACCTACGCTCCATTTTTATCCATTTCTTTGTCCAGAAAACCAATGCATTTAATTTTTTTCTTTTAAATCATGATGGATCTCATGACTGTGTACCCTTAAAAGAGATGGAAGCAGATTGGCATTCTTGTCTTGACGACAAATTTAGATTCAAGGTGAGAGTCCGTGTATTCCTCACTAGTGGTTAATGCCTAGTTCCATTTTTTAGCATGGCCATGAACAACCGTCGCTAAGCTGCTTCCGGTATATATACAATCTTTGTTGTTGTTTCTTAACTTTTTATAGTTTCTGCTGCTATTTTCTAATAAAAAAATTGGGATAGTGATGAAGTAGATGAACTGGTACATTTTAAGCTTGAGAATTGCAATGCTGAAAAAGATACATTGTTTCCTACAATTTCTGAAGTTCATTTATTTAATTATCATGAACCTATCAGTTTTTGAAGATGGAAGTGTCTCATCAATGCCTTATCTTGCAAAACAATCACTGTCATACTGATTATGACCAGTTGCAAATTATTTACAGTTATCTTGATTAATGTTTAATTCTGAATCTTGTTTATTGCAGTGCCCAAGAAATCACAAGAAAAAGTTGTGAAGTTTGACTTTCATGGCCAATCTGTCGAGCTCAAACATGATAGTGTTGTGCTTGGTGTTGGACTTGCTGCCAAGAAGGCTTGTGAATTGGGTCTTTAGGTTATAGTTGATAAGGGGATAAATATGCCTTTTTGTCCCCTTTTTTTTCTAAAAGAAAAAGGGTCAAGGCCTTACTTAAATTAGATTAACAATATTGTGAATTTATTTGGATATTGTCTGTCTTTGCTATAAGATGATAGTTTGTTGTTGTTGTTTGTTATGTTTCTGGAGCTTCTCATTGTATCTCATGCTTGCAAATATATTTTTTTTTGGTACTTGTATTCATATAGTGATCTTTATTCCTTTATTTTCAGGTTAAGCCTTGGGTGAAAACAAGCCTTGCCCTGGTATTGGAGTTGTTACCAAGTATTTTCTCAAAGGGTATTATTGATTGAAGTGGTCACATCTGTCAATTGATTTTTCATATTTTTCATGTATTGATGAAATTATGTGTAATTGTAGTGGCCTTCAAGAATATTTAAATCAGCAAGGATTCCATATAGTTGGATATGGTTGCACAACGTGTATTGGAAATTCTGGGGACCTTGATGAGTTGGTGACTGTTGCGATTTTAGATAACTGTAAGTTGAGCTTAATTGGATAATTGAAACGATGAGGACATGTTACTCTTGTCTTTTGTTTATATATTTAAATTTAAATATTGTCCTTGATTTTTGTTATCAGAGATATGTCATTGATTGTCCAATCTTGAAGTGGCAGCAACATCAAGGTCAAAATTTTAAAGTTAAACTAATCTCAACCATCTTGGCTTTATTGGTTTGTATCTCCTTCAATGTAGCAAGATGAAGATATGTATCCAACAACCCTTGCACATCCAATAAAGATACATGTTGATTGGCAGTATACTGGTAGTATTTTGAAAATCTGTCAAGTGCTTCATACTGCTTAATTTACTTATCATTTTTACTCATAAAAGAATGCCTTTTGTTCTATTTCTTTGACAAGCCATAGTTATGCAACCTATGATCTTGTTACCGAAATTTTAGCAATGTAAAGTTGGAAATATGCTAGCATGCCGTAATTTTTCATATAGGTGTAACAAAAGTATAATAGTACTGTAGAATGCCTATACAATGTCAAATTTAACAGAACTGTAGAATGTCAATCTTCCCCTCCTTTCTTGTTTACAGTGTTTCATCTCCTTTCCGTGATCAATGGGAACAAAATTTTATATCTCAGCTAGTACTAGCCAGGATAGAATCTATCGTCATCACTACCTGCGAAGTTGAGTTGGTAGGGGTGGCCCAACACAATATTAATGTCAATAAACTGTCAGATATGTTTTGGTCTTGTCATTCAATATCCGATCAACATTTGAAATCATTTTTGATCATTATAGAAGCTACTGGTTTAGTCATATCAGAAGAATAAGAGATTATATGATGATGATAAATATCACTACATAATATTATTATTAATATTTCTTTACTTAGATTGCATTAAACCTTACAGGGTCTTGCATATGCAAGAATATCATGCTTTTAGTTACATGTGCTTTGGTGGTTTTTTCCTCATCTCCACTTTATATAGATTTTCTATCAGCAACTCTAGATGATGAACATATTTTTTGTGCCAAGTGAAGAAATTCTTCTCTTTTTAATGAATTCAAATATACTATTTTTCTCTTTGCAGTTTGGAAAGAAAAGTCACCCTGAGTGTGCTTGATTTTCACCGAATAGTGAGTACCTAGTTTCACTTAGTTGATGGATTTGTAGAGGTAGGATATCGTATTAATTTTTCCATTCTTGGTGCTTTTTGAATGACAAGTTAATAGTATCACTTATTTCTCCGATTATATTGAGGTTTGGAATTATATAAGTGGGAAGCTTAAGAAGGATTTGTTGTGTTAGTCCAATGTGAGTAATCCTGAACATTCAATTTTCATTGCCATGAGAAATTTGTATTCACTTTAGATATTTCAAGTAGTAACTTCAGGTTCTTGCCAGCTTTGAAACTTCAATTTATTTTTTATTTGGTCTAGGTGACAAAATACTAAATGTATATTTCAAGAGTTTTCTACAAAGAGTAGCCTTAACTTTGTATCATGCGGATTAACATGTCTTATCCACAATTGAAAGTTTCACTCTGTGTTGGTAACCAACACAACGTTCCCCTCTCCTTATTGTTGGGGCAATCTGGGTACCCTAAGTTTTGATGTTTGGACAAAGGTTTAAGTTAGGTTTATTATTGTATTTGATATGCATTGTGAGTATGCAAGATACAGGTACAACAAGGAAAGTCCAAGGGTGATCTTGGCAAAGAAGGAAAGTCCAAGGATGAGTCTTGGCGGTGTAAGTCCAAGCATGTAGTCTTGGCAACGTAAATCCAATTGTGACTTGGCAATGGATGTGTAACGCCCGCCCTTCTACTAACCTTAGCTTACAGGACAAACGTTACCCTTTTCTGTATATCGTAAATTTCGGCATTCCTACCTATTACATCCTCCTTAGTCCATAGATCTATCCTAACTTGATACGATTAGTAGGATATGACTTGGAGCTCAGCAGAGCTGAAGGGGAGTCTAAAGTTTCTAACGAGTCTGGGTCGTGTGGCCCTGACAGGTAATGTACTTCCGGCTGGCGCATGGCACGACCGTGTGAGGGTCACACGGTCGTGACCCTTGGCAGAGGAGAAGAGGGGCACGGTCGTGTGAACCCAGACAACCGTGTCACTTCGGCCGAGAGGAAGAGAGACACGGCCGTGTGAATCCACACGGCCGTGTAGCTTGGGCCGAGAGGAAGAGGTGCACGGCTGTGTGACCACCTTGGCCGAGGGGAAGAGGTGCACAGTCGTGTGATTCCACACGACCGTGTCACCTTGGCCGAAAGCAGGCAGTGGGAGGCCGTGTGAACCGCACGGCCGTCCCACGGGCCGTGCGAAGGGTCACACCTTGCTCTACCAAAGGAGCTTGTCTCCCCTTTTTCACTTATCATCGCCACTCTAAATTCTGCCAAACCAATTAATTCATCCTAAACAATTAGTGACAGTATTTTATGTAAAGCAGAGAGAAGAAAATACTCACGTTCTAACATGTTCCACACAATTACAAGTTCTCCGATCTCTTTTTCTGCCATGCCATCATGCCATCTTTCAGAAGTTGGAGCAGCCACATCTAGTATTGTATAGATCGAGTTACCAGAATTCCAGTCAAAAATTAATAATGCTACTTAGCATGGGGCATGTTCTGCTATTAGTTGTTTTTCTAGCTTGATAAAAGTTAATTTTACTGATATAAAGATTCTTAATTAAGCTAGAATGATATAATGATGGTTCTTTTTGAGATGTTATCTGTTGTAAGGTTATCATAATTAATCTAAATTAATATTTCATCTTTGAATGTCTCCTAAAGACAGTTAATTTTCTTTTGGATAGTATAGTTGCTGAGAATAATCTTATAAATTATATGAGGAAAGCCGAAGGTGTAACCTCAATGGATCCTTTTTTTAAAAAAGGTTGGCTATGTAGGGATGATTGAATTACCACAAAAAGAAGCTTGGATAAATGTCCTATCCTTTCTGAGTTGGCTGTGAATATCCTAAGCATAAATCATTTGGAAAGCATTGAGATCAATGGAGAAGAAACTTTTGAGAATGCCTCAATTAGTAAGGAAGCTAACAGACGGTACGTAAATGTATTTTATTTTTAGAACCGTTGCTAATCTGCTTTGTTTTTGCAAGTTATTTTCTTTGGAACTTTTTGCAAGTGAAATCTGAAAGATTATCTTATATGTTAGACATAATTGTCAAGCTCCTTTCTAACCAGTTATTTCATTACAAGTATGAGGTGGTTGAATGTGTCACAATCCATGGATTCAATTGTCGTCCCATTGCTTCAAGATTTCAGAACTCTCTCTTTAGATTTTTAGGATCCTATTATCATGTTAGACAAATTATTATGCTGTTATAATCAAGGATGCTTCTAGTATATTCATTTGAAAATTTTTAATTATTCCGGCCAATGTGGGGTCTCGGGTAGGGATGGCAACGGGGTAGGTTTGGGCCGGGTTTGGCCAATTCCAGAACCCACCCTATCAGAAAAAATGGACCCGGACCCACCCTGCCTAGTTTTTCAACCCGCACCACTCAAAACTCGACGGGTCTATAGCGGGTTAAACCCGCCAATCCACTAAGCTTAAAAAAAATACAATTCAATAATAAGTTATTATTATTGTATTTTATATTATATAATATAAATTATAAACCATAAATATTATATATATAACGGGACGGGTTCGGGGCGAGTTCATTAAAATTCGTAACCCGCCCCGAACCCGCTTCTAAACCCGGTTAACGGGTTTAGACTACCCCGTAACTTGTTTGACCGGGTTTTTAAACCCGCCCCGAACGAGGCGGATTTAATATGGGGCCGGGTTTAAACTCACCCCATTGTCATCCCTAGTCTCGAGGAAGAAGAGGCACACAACAACAACTTTACTACCATTGCACCACTCCCTTTCAAATATTAACCAAAATAATTTTTAAATTAATATACACTTATATTAAAAAATAAAAAAGTATCGAAATACATTATTGAAGCCATATTGTTCAAATTTGGGACCAAAATAACGGTATAACTGAGGTGGTGCATAAAGCTGTGCGGTCCCAATGAGGTGTCGGATAGCTTTATTATTGCCCCTTCATACTAATAAATCAACTAAAAAGAAAATATTGGAGCTAATTTTCTGCTAACCATAGGCAACCTTTTTCACTACGACATCCTAATGTGGGTAGTCAAGTACTTTGGTAGGATTCAAGACAAGAATTAAAGTTGCAACCCTCGACTTGTAGAGAGGGTTATATAACCATAAGAGAAAGAAGTTGCTCAATTATCTTGACGACAACAAAATCTCAACTGCCCCTTCATACTAATAAAATCAACTAAAAAAATATATATTGGAGCTAATTTTCTGCTAACCATAGCAACCTTTCACTACGACATCCTAATGTGGGTAGTCAAGTACTTTGGTAGTTCGAGACAAGAATTAAAACTACAACCCTCTTGACTTGTAGAGGGTTATAACCATAAGAGAAAGAAGTTGCTCAATTATCTTGACGACAACAAAATCTCAACTGCTTTATGTTTTAGCTAGTTTCTCATAGTTCATTTAGTTTCTTTTAATAGTCTAAAATGATGTTTATAGCATGCCCCATCGCAAAATTATCAATTTTATTCAACAAAATAAATCATCATTTGACCCCCTATGTGGTAGTTGATTGAAGACCCTTGATGGTTTTTATTGTACTTGGCAAAATAATTACATTAGTTTTCAACATTGATTTAACTATAGAGATATTTTTAGGGCTGCAAATTGTGGTATTGATTCCAGTGGATGCATACATGGAGCTGTCTTCATGATGCTATTGGAGCTTTTAGGTGTAATTTCTTGCCTGACCTTTTGTGATTTGGGAGCTTGCTTTTTTGAAATCTAAGATTTTTAGAATTACTTCAGGTAACAATTTATTAATTGATGGTACTCCTCTTTGGATTTACTTTTGTATTTTGGATCCTATTCCATAGGAAGCTCTAAATTTTGATTGACTTGGTAGAATCGGTATTGTTTCAACTAGCTCTTGTGCATCTTGTGTTCTAGAACCTGTCACTTTCAATATTTTTCTATAGAATTTGAGAAATGATGGATTAGCAAATTCGACGGTATTATGGTATTCACTCCATGTATCTTTTGTAATGCTCATATTCTAGAATTGCAAGCTTAGTAATGAATTAATATGTCGCACAAAGATGGTTTTTCATGTTGATTTTTTGGGTGTTGTAGTATGCTTGAGTTGGTTTTGCAAAATTTTTGAGTTTTCCTTGGCTGCTGAATTGTAAGAGAAGAAAACTCTGTGCCTCATATTGATGTAGTGTAGTATCTAATTGTGGTACTCTTGGAATGCAATCATCTAGTGGATGCATGCATGGAGTTGTTCTTATGCTGTGATGGGAATTTTTAACTCCATCATTAACTGCGGGCCTTTTGACTAGCCCTTTTATTTTTTGGAAACTTTCTTTTCTTGGTTGGTATCTTAGATTTTTGTAACTGTTGGAGGTAACAATTTTATTGATATATGTGATGTGATTTTTCGGGATATGTACTAGATTTCTTTTGCTTGAAATTGAACTCAGTCTACTTGCTTGGAATTTTTCTGGAGGAAACTTTTTTTAAAATTTTGGTTAACTGGCATTTAACTCAGTCTACTATGCTCAACTGTTATGGTGTGTCAAAGTTTGAGTTATGTATCTGAAGGATTTTTTATTTAATTTTTTGCTACAATAATAATGGATGAGTTATGGTTTGGTTAGTGGAAGCTTGTGGGCTCCCTATGAAATTGGTATGAGCAAGATTTTGGTATGTTTGTTTCTTTGAATTTGGTTCTGATGGCTTTGATTCTTGTGTATATAAAGTCAGATTATTGGCATTTTGGTCATTGCAGTTTGCTTTATATGTTGCTAAATTATTATTGCTAAATGCAGTTGTGACAGGTTATCTGGGAACCAATTCTTGTTCAAATTGACACTTGATGTAAAATTCATTTCTGATCTGGACCAAGCCTTGATTGGAACTTCCTTTCTTTTGCTGGTAACTCATTCTTCATAAAAAAACACATTAACTTTCAACAATTGTTTATTTCACACTAGTTTCACAAGCAGCTAGTATCATGTTCTATCTTATTGACTTTCGTAGTTAACTCTATCTTATTGATACATATATATTCCTGCAAGAGCTCTTTGAGCGCTTGGCAAATATTCTAGAACAATATAGTCTATGCTATCCTAATTTCTGACTATTATTTTTCTAACTTTTTCTATTTTACCATTCTGCTGATAAATTCTTTGATTTTCTAGATATTATCATCGTTCAAATGGAGGTTGATGGATTTATTCCTTGGAATAATTTCTTCGATACTTAATAATTAATTTCCAGAAGTGTCTCCAACTTGAGCAACTATATGATATTCATATAAATGAAGAAAGTTATATCAGATTGCCTTATAGAAACATTTAGCTCTAATTATTTCTTCTCAGTAACTCAAGCCAAAGTAAATCCCCTGACTTTTTCTTGGGAAAGTTGGAAAGGGCTTTGTTTGTTGAAGTGATGCTAAAACCAATAGATTGTGGTCAGTAGTATAGCAAGAATGAATCCCTCCTTAGTTCTTCCATTTGTTGCATCTAGGTGTCAGATAACCTTAGAAAGTGTGAGTAACTGTTATGATACTGCACTTAAAAAAAATGGATTACCTAACTGAGCATATAATAAGTATGCCCTTGGGCATTAGTATCATCGATAAACATTCTTTCCTTTTACTTATGTGAAATTTTCTTCGTCATGTTACAGTAGAGTGAAATAGTCTATTTGCCTCAGTTGGTGAATTTCACAGTTTGGTGCTTCAATAAATGCGTTGCTAGGAAAAAAGAATTATGGAGGATCAAATTTTTATTTCTGATTAAAAGGAAAGGTTCCTTATAAAAACAATAAAATAAAATTATTTAAAATCCTATATCATGAGACTTAGTGCAACATAAACCAAATTATCTAAAACAATAACATTTTAAAATTTATTTTACTGGATATTGACTTAGTGCAAAATTTATTTTAAAATTGGTCTATACATTTTGTGTTCCTGATATAAAAATATTTGTAACCCTTTCCACTTGCCGGAGCAAAGCATGCTTTCGAGAACATGTTCAAATGCCAATGTGGGAGATTGGTTTCACCATTTCCACCTCTTCCTTCCCAGCCAATGAGAAAATACTCGTTTGAGTTGGTGATGAACTCTTACCTCGTGAAAAAGCCTTGGTACTGAAATGTTTATTTTTGTCATTTCTCTTGTTACATTTAGACTATTTGTTTCTTTGTTTTTGGTGAACTAACCATGTGTTGTTAAAGGTCTTCGGTTTAATTGTACAGTGTGGGGATGCAGTGTGGAAAGGTCTCCATGTGTACAATGGAAAAAAGTCTTTAAGCTTAATGACAGGTAGTGTTTTTATCCATCCTACTCTTTAATGTAATGTTGCTCAATATATTTTAATTTTTCTTCATATTGTTTGATGTTCCAACATGAGAAGAGGTTAGAATTACGATTGCTATGCTGTTCAAACTTTGCCAAAGCAATCTTTCAAAATAGTACAACTAATTCTAGGCTTATCTTAAATGAAATAATTATTAAACTTCTTTATTAATCATTCTTTTAGATAAAAGGTGTTCCCTATTTACAAATGGGATGTTTGATAATGCTCATATTAGACTCACTCTAGCAAGAAGGTAATCTATATAATAGGTTGTCGATCAACTATCCACTTAGGATCCATCCTACTCTTTAATGTAATGTTGCTCAATATATTTTAATTTTTCTTCATATTGTTTGATGTTCCAACATGAGAAGAGGTGTCTAGGCTTATCTTAAATGAATAATTATTACTTAATAAACTTCTTTATTAATCATTCTTTTAGATAAAAGGTGTTCCCTAGTTACAAATGGGATGTTTGATAATGCTCATATTAGACTCACTCTAGCAAGAAGGTAATCTATATAATAGGTTGTCGATCAACTATCCACTTAGGATCAAATGCGTGGAGCTGAAATTATAGCTTGTATTTATCTACAAGAGTCATTTATTTCTTAGAGGTTACTTCTGGTATGAGTCTAGCTTTGAAACTTTATGGTTGCACTTTGATTGGTATATCTCATATCACACTACAACATTTTGTTTTGTGTAGTTCATTGTCATTCTTATTCTTTGTTTTTCTATTTTTTTTTCCAAACTTCCTTTTTGACTCTAAAATAATCATTAACTAGTTCATTGTCCTATTTTGTCAGAATTTTCTTCTGGTCAATGCAGTACTTGCTAAATGGAAACCGCAGGTTATGACTAATACAGGAGGATTAAGATTGGCTACAAAAACTACTTGTCATAACTCACCCAATGTAAGAGAATTCTACTACAATTTTGTTCTTTGTTGAATTATTGATTATACCCTAAATGATTTGAAGTATCTAACCTTTTGATTCTACTAATAAGAAGTACAAATCTTAGTTTGTCTAGTAATACTGCAAGCTTCACTTCAAAGCTTTCAAAACCACTGATATGAAGGAACGAAGCCAATTTGGTGTGTAACACTATAATGGAGCATACTTTCTAGCTCAACAGATGCAAAAGTGATTATCACAAGTTTCCATGCCATGCCAATTGCTTTCAGGCCCACCTGTGTGTGAGATGTCTCCAAAAAATATTTGAGCAACAAGGGCTTTCTCCCAATATCGATGTTGGTCGCACCGAATCAATGGGACAATCCTGCTATTATAGTAGCATCATAGAATCCCACTACACAATCCTCCCATGCCTGCTCCATGCAAAAGTGATTATCACAAGGTTCCATGCCATGCTAATTGCTTTCAGGCCCACTTGTGTGTGATGCCTCCAAAAAATATTTGAGCAACAAGGGCTTTCTCCACAATCCTGCTATTATTGTAGAATCACAGAATCCCACTACACAATCCTCCAATGCCTGCTCCATGCCAAAGAACCTCACATCCTGCTCCATGACAATCCTGCTATTCCTTGTGATATGTTCTTGGAGATAAAAGATTAATGATTTGTTTCTTGAATGTTAAGGTGTAAACCTTAAATGTGAACTTTTAAGGTAGATTCTTTTGCTAAGTAGCTTTCACCAAAAAACTTCTCTTGAACAATGCATCACCAATTGAATAAAAAACCGAGTTAGCCAATAAACATTATGCCCATAAACCTATTAAGGAGCCAAAGATTTAGAGCTCTCTCTATCATCTGTTATAATCTTGTTTGTGTTGCTCATTCTTGAAATCTCGATACTAGGTTGATACTAGGTTAGCAGACTCCAATGCTAGCTGATGAAGATTGTACTCTAGTTACTAACGACGGTTGGTGAATTGTCATAGTCAACCACAATGAATTTTTCTTAACAATCTTAGTAGAAACACTAGACTTTGTATAAGTTTTGTTTCTCTTGTTTTTCTCAATTCTCTTCATCTTATCCTCTTTTTCATTTCTTTCGTTTTCATTTCTTTCTCCTAATCTTCCTCTTCTTCTATCGTTGGCACTTATAACCTTGTGATCAATGCGAATTGAATTAGCACCATCTTGTATCGTCTAATGGTTTTCTAGTTGGCACCGGAACCTTACCATTCCACCACACCATTGATATTGGCACTAGAACTAGTATTTTAACCTTGCATCATTCTATAAAATATAAGCTCCTTTAAAATGTAAGGTTTATTCAGGAACCAATTTGTTGAAAACTTCAATTAGGAGAATCATGTTAGACTCATCAACTTACTGCCTCTGCTTCTATTAAAGACCCTCTTATCTTTTTATCTCAATTCAACTTAGGTCTACTTAATCATGTTATTTCTCTATTTTTTTTCTCTCTAAAACACCAGTTAGTTTACATTAACTTTTAACAAAAAAAGAGTTCAACTTGCATTTTTCTCTCTCTATCATCTAATATTATTTGGATGAGATAGATGAAGTGTTATTACAATTCAAGGTCCTTGAGGACTTGAATATTATTTGGATGAGATAGGGTAACAATGAAAGTTTATATGGATTTTCTTCACCTGATAGAATAGATGACTCAAAAAAGAAAGAAATAGTAGGTTTTCAAGTTGAGTGATAACAAGGTATGCTCAATGGCAAAGATTTCAGTTTTTTTTTTGCGTAAAGTATTTACATCTTTTATTGTTTGCTTAGTGAGCTAATTACTTCTTTACGAGTCAAATCACTATAAATATCTATTTGTTCTCTCCTTCAATCCTTTTGATGTAGCTTTATAGTGTGAAAAAAACCTTGAACACTAGTAATTGAACACTCCTCTTTGGTTCACAATTAACCTTTTGTGATTTGGGAGCTTGCTTTTTTTGAAAGCTAAGAATTTTATAATTGCTTCATGTAATAATTTAATCGATATATGTGACGGTGCTCGTCTTTGGGCTTCGTTTAAATGATTTTAAGGATACATATCTGGATTTTCTTTTGTATTTTGGATCATATTCTATAGGAAACTCCAAATCTTGATTGTCTAGGTAGAATCAGTATTGTTTCAACCTGATCTTGTGCAGCCTACCACTATTTTTCTATAGAATTTGAGAAATGATGGATTAGCAAATACGACGGTATTGTGATATTCACTCCTTATATTTTTTGTAATGCTTATATTCTGGAATTGCAAGCTCGCACAAAGATGCTTATCTTCTGCTTAGCTTTCTTGGGTGTTGTAGCATGCTTGAGTTGGTTTTGCAAAGTTTGAGTTTTCCTAAGAAGAAAACTCTGTATTGAGTCTGTCTTGATGGTGGTACTCTTGGAATGTGATCATCTAGGGGATGCATGCATGGAGTTGTTTTTATGCTGTGATGGGAATTTTTAACTCCGTCATTGTTCTTATGCTGCGAGGCATGCATGGAGTTGTTCTAGCCCTTTTATTTTTTGGAAACTCTCTTTTCTTGGTTGGTATCTTAGAATTTTGTAAGTGTTGGAGCTAACAATTTTATTGATATATGTGATATGATTTTTTTTTTTGGATATGCACTAGATTTCTTTTGCATGGAATTGAACTCAGTCTACTTGCTTGGAATTTTTCTGGAGGAAGCTTTTTTTTTTTGAAATTCTGTTTATCTGGCATTTATCTCAGTCTACTATGCGCAAATGTTATGGTGTCAAAGTTTGAGTTGTATCTGAAAGACTTTTTATTTTAATTGTTTGCTACTGTAATTGGATGAATTACCGTTTGGTTAGTGGAAACTTGTGGTCTCTCTATGAAATTGGTATGATGTGTTGTTTAGAGCAAAATTTTGGTACATTGTTTCTCTGGATTTTGTTCTAGTGGATGCGGTTTGTTTCTCATGTATATATTGTTGGCATTTTGGTCATTTGAATTTACTTTTATATGTTGCATTTTGGTTGTATTGAAATCGGTATGATGTGTTGTTTAGAGCAAGATTTTGGTACATTGTTTCTCTGGATTTTGTTTTGGTGGACGTGATTTGTTTCTCGTGTATATATTGTTGTCATTTTGGCCATTTGAATTTGCTTTATATGTTGCATTTTGGTTGTATTCAAGAAAGTTTTTTTGATATGAACCCATCTTACAAAAATAGAGAAGCCAAAATAGTTCATTTTGATAGTGCAGAAATGACGGAGAGGGCTGCTATACATGCAGCATGCAAGTTTGCCCATATCTAGCTATGTGTATCTATCTTGACCTAATTTTCTACTGTAATTTTGATAGATATTTATTGAAAGAACAGTCTGAAGATAGTGTACTTCTAATATTTACTGTAAGTGGTCAACACTACAGATGGATATCTAACATTTGCTGTCGTTTCCTTTTTCATAATAATGTAGGAAGCTTAGAATATGATAGATGGTCAAGTTCATAATCAGACATGGAAATTGGAGTCAGCTGCTACGATTGAGCCTCCTTCTCATGCTAGAAGGAAAGAAAAGGTACACATGCATAACACATGGAGATCATTGCAATCATCATTTGCACGGATTAATTAATAAAGCTTTTTTTAAAAAAAAAATTATCTTCACCTAAACCTAATTCTTTGTGTATTAGTTTTGAGAAATTAGAAAAATGATAATAAGGCAAAAGAATTACTCCAACACCCCCTCTACCCATATGTTAGAATAATCATGGCAATGATATTGATGGTTTGAGATTGATTGTTAGATAGAGTATGAACCATTTAGTTTTTATTAACGGTCAAGGAGTGTGAAATTATTATCATTGAGCTTACTATTACTTGGACTCAGGTGCTAGTGTCTGGTACAAATGTGCTACACAATTATTTCTTAAAATTCTTAAAAATGATCAATAGTGATATTAAGTATCCACCTAGAGTCTCTATTTGAGTGTTAGCATTGAACACGAGTATGATAGTGGGTAGATGATACAATGTAAAGTAAACACTTTTAAAACCTTTTTCCCACCTAAGCTCATCTGCAGTGGTTTCATCTTGATGATGCGCTTGTCCCTCGGCGAACGGCTAGAGGCCAGTCTTTGCGCTGGACAAGGAGGCCAAGGCACCGGTCAAAGTTATGAATGTATGATCCATTGTCATATTTGATGGCTTGCTCATACAGTTCAGCGGGGGAGAGGGTTGTAGAGGATGTGGGTGAACTTGAGGGCGTTGTCGCTGACTCTGATGGTCGGTGTCAAGAAGTGGTGGTGCTCGGTCGCAACCTTGGCCGCCTCCGCTTTCCTGGCCGGGTCGACACTCACCACCTTCGACCCTATCTTCCTCATCAGCGACGCCGACGAATAACTGATGGATTGGAGCTGGAGCTTCTGACACTCTTCCTCGGAGATGGTGGCGAATATAAAGTGTATGGACGCCTGTTATGGTTTAGTTTTGTTTTCTTTGAGATTTTTAGCCTCTTGTCAAAATCACTCAACTATGGGTTTGTATGACTTTTCAGGGGCTAATTAATGGATTAGTTGAAATGCGAGAGAATAAGTTGCTTTGGGGTTAGGCGAGTTCATTGCTCTCACAAATGAGGAGACACTGAAGGAGTTCGTTAAGAAAAAAATATTTCAAAGTGGGTTTGTAAAACAAGATTCATGGCTTTAAATATTCTTGAGAATAAATTTCAAACTATAACCATATGATCTATCTAAAACAACTTACCTAAGTAGTTAAGGAAAAATTTGCCTAAATAAATATTGTGTATGATGAATTTGTTAAATTGAATTTCCATCAATGCTACTATTTTTTTACTAATTTTCTTCTACCATATACTTGTTTGGAAGGATCCAATTAAACAATATCTTGTCCCTATCTTTTTTTTTACTTTTGATTCTTTTGATCATTGTTTCCTGTTCACTTATGTTGGGCCTGAAATTTTGTTGGTCTTCCCATATGGAGTGCTTAAGTCATGTTATCATATTTGAAGTAATGAAATAGTCAATAATTGTGCATTGCATTGAGATACTGACGTGCAATCTTATTTATTCTCGATACATGGAAGATAATGAGTCTTCCATCTCTTGGCACAATCCTTCCACACTATACCGAAGTTTTCCATCTTTTATTGATACTCTCAAAGATGCTTGAACGATGAATAGGTACAAATGTTAGCATTGGTATATGTACCATTTTTGCTATGCAATTCCAATGTCATTCATTTATTTTTGTATGTGAAAATAATACCCAATTTGTGAAACCGCAACCAAGACAATCAAAAGATTACTCTGGTTTCAACTTGGAAAGGAAGGAAATGTATGTTCACAGCTCGTGCAGTCACTTATCTTAGCTTCTCAAGATGACTCAAGTTTGGTCAAAAGGAGAGCCCTCTTTGGCATAAAGGCCTATGAAAGGTATACATTTTAAATGGCTGACCGACTTTCCCCTAAATCTATAAAGAAGCCATATAGAAATTTGCATTTTCTAATTGTTTCCATGATTGCATTAGGTAAATCCTGCATTAGTTATTTGTAAGTCTTTTGATTCTAGGCCCAGCTATTGCACAAAGATTAAAGAATGGGAGTGACTATGTATTCCGCTGAGCGTTGTGCTTTGCATGTTTTTCAGTTAACAAAAGATCAATGTTATGTTGATTTTGTTTATCATAGTTTTTCTTAGGCCTCTTTGAATTCTCCGAATTCTTTGACTACTGATTCAGTTTCATTAGAGTAGTAATTTAAGCATTTTACTTCCAAATATACTGCAATCTATTATTCAATTTCATTAGTGTTATGCTGTCATATTGAATTGTCTTTGACTTAAATATATGGAACTACATGAAAGTACCATGCTTCATTCACCTATCACCTTAAAGCATATTATTTTTTGGTTCCTTCAAGTGCTCACCTAGATGTTCTAGAAAATATATCTCACCAAAAACTTGAGAAGAGTCAAATAAGGAATATAGAAAGTAGCTCGATCAACGTTATATTCATCACTTGTTGTTGGATCATTCCAATTGTCAGAAATTTCATTGTGATATCATAATTTATATAGAAATTTAAAAATTCTACTAAAATTGCAACCTATATGAGTTTCGATCAATTTTCACTAAATTCTACTAAAATTCTAGCTTCTTTTTCAATTCTCATTATCATACTTCCTGACACTATTTTCTATTATTAGTTCGTTGTTACCATATTTTCTCCCAATAGATTTTTCTTTTCAACTTTTCACCCGTTTTTCATTTTCATTATAATTATCACTTGCAGTTTTTCTTTAATTTCATTTTGTTTTCAATAATTTTTATTTCTTATTATGCAATCGATCATTTGTTGTAGGTGCAGACATCCAATCTACAAAGTTATACATGACCAGATTAGATGCTAGGAGAATTTCAAAGCTTTTTGAAAATAGGTATTTCATATCGGTCAATTAATGAACTTTGTCAACTTATAAATAACTGCTACAATTGATAATGACAACATGCTCTTTCTTTCTAGATTGGGATTCTTGTTTCCACTTGCTTATATGTGGATGATTGATGAATGTTCTCTCTTTTTCTTGAAATTTGATAAGGTAATTCATTGTCTAATCTCATTCTTTCTTTTTCGTCAGTCTAGTTTTCACTTTGAATGACATGAGAATGTTTTCTTTTCTTCAAAGTCTAAAGGGTAGATTATGTTGGTATCTAATGTTTTGATCTTTGATGTTTTTTCTTGTTGACTTTATCTATTTGCTTTGGACTCTTATTTCTTTTTGTCATTTTATTTATTTTCATAGTAAATTTTCTTAATTAGTTTAACTATCACACGAATCCACTTTTTCCTGTAGCAATTTTCTCTACATGATCAATTTTTGGCTACACATTGCACATGAGTCATTTTGTGCTGCTAATAGTGAACCGAGAAAACTTCCTTCCATTACATTATCCAACCTTAATTTTGAAGGTTTGACATGTCAAATCTCATTTTTTTTCTTGATCATGATCTATGTTCAAACTTTTCCCTAACTAAATAGGTGCAATAAGTGCTTCGATGTCGTAATACTACTTTCTTCTATTTCTTATAGCATTGGAGGATACTTTAATGTTCTTCACATTCTCTTGGAAGTTAGAAAAATTATTGTCCTTGGGTCAAGTATAATATATCTTCTAAACTTCAAATTGTTGTGGTACCTACGGTATTTAACTCATTCCCATTGGCACCACTCTTGGTTTCTTTGTTGCACTCGGCTATCATGTGACTAGCTTTTCTAAAAAATATTTTTTATCTTGAAAGTTAATCACATGTAACTAGTAGGTAAAGTTCTAAGTTAATTTTCTTTTATCTCTGTCCTCTTTCATGTTTTGCAAGATTTGTCTGATGCCATCGTAAAAATATGTAACAATTGTGTTGATGTCTTTACGGTCGTTAAATTTGAGGCCATATATCTTTATGAGCTTACAAGAAGTATCCGTCTTTCCCAGCTTAGCAAGCCTAAAATCATTCGTAGAGCTAGTCAGATTGTAGTTTTTGATGCATGAAGAAATGAGGTTTTGGAAAGTGTTGCAAAGATCATTTAAAACCACTTCGAAACATTTGTTAGTCACAGGAAGTTTGTTGTTACTAGAGTAGTTGCAATTGCCATCCAAGCTTATTGCCAAGGTACTTTTGTAGAAATTCTTTTTCTATAAAATGCATATTTCTAAGGCTAAATATAGCATTGTGGAAGCTTTTGAGGGTCATCATCAAATGTTTACTTTTTTTTTTAAGCTGAAATAGTTTGAAGAAATTGGCTTTTTGAAAAGGTAATTATTTTTCTTTTTCTAGGTCCAAGGGATATTAACAAACTTCTTTGTAGAGTTTGAGCATTGTGGTAGTCACTAATGAAGAGAATAGTCGATCCATGTTGTAGATATAATTTTAAAATTTCATTGGATAGATGTGAATTAATGTGATAACATTAGTTCCACTTTTTGCTTATATAATTTTTTTTACTTTATTCTCTTGGGTTGTAATTCTTTATATATATACTGATCAATTCCCTTATGTGCATAGCTTAATTCTATTGAGATATCGAACTATCTCCGGGTTGAATTGAAATTCTTATCCTATTAGACTTCTTAATATTGTCTAGTGATCTTGGCTTTCTGATATCATCGACATATCCTCGGGCTATATTATTCTATATCAGCCCCTGGGCTAGGCTCTTTTCTCAATAATTCTTTATATATATACTGATCAATTCCCTTATGTGCATAGCTTAATTCTATTGAGATATCGAACTATCTCCGGGTGTGATTGAAATTCTTATCCTATTAGACTTCTCAATATTGTCTAGTGATCTTGGCTTTCTGATATCATCGACATATCCTCGGGCTATATTATTCTATAACAGCTCCTGGGCTAGGCTCTTTTCACAAATATCCCTAGCAGATTGGTTTTCTCAACTTATTGGTATTTTATCCTCAGAAGTGACTTGTCTCCTAGTCTTATTGGTATTTTCAATATTATACCTTATTGATCTGCTCGGTTGGGACATTATTGGACTTCTGGTATTCTTGGCTTTCTGGTTATCATCCTCCACACCAAGGGATCAAACTCCTTTCCCCGGTCGGGACATTATTGGACTTCTGGTATTCTTGGTTTTCTGGTTATCATCCTCCCGACCAAGGGATCAAACTCCTTTCCCCGGTCAGGACATTATTGGGCTTCTGGTATTCTTGGTTTTCTGGTTATCATCCTCCCGACCAAAGGATCAAACTCCTTTCCCCGGTCGGGACATTATTGGACTTCTAGTATTCTTGGTTTTCTGGTTATCATCCTCCTGACCAAGGGATCAAACTCCTTTCCCCGGTCGGGACATTATTGGACTTCTAGTATTTTTGGTTTTCTGGTTATCATCCTCCTGACTAAGGGATCAAACTCCTTTCCCCGGTCAGGACATTATTGGACTTCTAGTATTCTTGGTTTTCTGGTTATCATCATCCTGACCAAGGGATTGAACTTCTTTCCCTGTTGGAATATTATTGGACTTTTGGTATTTTTGGCTTTCTCATTATTATCCTCCTGACATAGGGATTGAGCTCCTCTCTCCAGTCAGGACACTATTGATATGCTGTATTGGGATATTATTGGACTTCTGGTATTTCTGGTTTTCTAGTTATCATCCTCCCGACCAAGGGATCAAACTCCTTTCGTCAGTCGGGACAATATTGGACGTCTAGTATTCTTGGCTTTCTTGTTATTATCCGCCTGATATAATGAGCTACTCCTATCGGTCTGGATGGATCTTCTTAATGGTTGTGAGATCAAGCTCCCTTTCTCAGTTGGATTATTATTCTGGTACATAGATATTATTATTTTTCTCCCCGGTCCAAATGAAATGGATATTCTTGTATTATGGCTTATTCTTATTCTTATTCTTAGCGTGGGATCGAGTCCTTTCATCTCGGTCCAATGAAATGGATATTCTGGTATTCTTAACATTTTTATTATTTTCCTCACGACCAAGGATCTAGTTCCTCTCACTGGTTAGGGCAAGATGGGAAAAGAGGGATTCCTTTTGATTTTTTTTACTCCAAGGTAGTAGCTGATATTTAATCTACCAAACTAATTGTTACCATTATTTTTGGGTCATTGAATCCTATAATTTTATGTATTTCTGCATTTTAACTTTACATCTTTCCTATTTGATGTTGATATTTTTGTTTGTCCTCTTCTCATTCACATGTTGTTAATTAATTTCTATTCCAAAATTAATAATCATTGCTTTCAATAATGGTGTGAAATCGATGACAATTAAGTAGATTCTCTTAGCCTCGGTCCTACTTATGTTGTGTTGAAGCTTATAGAAAGAAAATTCTTATGCACTTGTTTGTATATGTTCCTGCTAACCAATTAAATCTTTTGTTGCTTAAATTTGTCAGCATTTGTGATATAGGTGTTCTAGATATCCTAATGATGTATGATACATTTTCAACATCATGTCAATCAATTGTTATCCGAATATTTGATCTTTTTCTTTGGTTTTCAGTTGCTTCTGTTGCTGTCTGTTATTTTATATATATGTCCTTTCACATCATATTATTACTTTAGAATTTATAATTCCTTAATATAATGTCATACTTTTGTTCTTGTATATTTTTTTTTTGTGTTTTATCAACCCCCTTCATTAATAATATCTAATACTCTTATCAAAATTGATACACTTGGTTTAAGTAAAGCACTGCAAGATGGTTCCATGGTTCTAGTTATGCTGCTTTTAGAATATATATCTTTATCATTGGAATTTATGTTGCATATAATCCCTTTGTTGGCTTCCTTGTGAGAATTTCATTCTCTCATTGCTTAATAGATTTATGTGATTGTGTGCCTAGTGAGATGACTGCTCCAGGTAATCTTTTTTCACGCCTTCTTGTTTATCTTTGAGCCTTCAATTTGTGTCATCTCCTTGTTCCTAGTAATTGACACTTGTTTTTTTTTCATCCTCAAGGAAGATTGTTATGTTGGATGGGGTATGTATTGAGAGGACTATTGACTATATCAAGTAAGTTCTTTCTTCCAAGCAACATGTATGCAAGGAGCATGGACAAAATCATTTAGTCATCCTTTATGTGTTTTTAAAGTAAAAAGAAAGAACATTTGGTTCAGATAAGCCAATTTAAAGCTTTATATTATTCTATCTCACTATCTTGTTATTGAGATCTTAAAGATTGTTCTTAGTGCATGATTTGATGAATTACTTTTGACATAATATGTAGGACTTATTAGACAAACATTTAAATAATTATAGAGAAGTTTCTAGGTGGAAATTGAGACTTGGATTCTAAAAAAGTTTCTTCTATTACTAATAGAGGTGATGCCATCATTCCTTGACGGGATTGGAATTCTCATTAGACTTCTCGGTATTATTCCAGTATTCTTGGTTTTCTAATATCATCGGCATATCCCTGGGTGTGATTCAAATTTCTATCTTATCAGATTTCTTAGTATTGTCTAGTGGTCTTGGTGTTATGATATCATTGACATAAATTCTTATATTATCATACTTCTCAGTATTATCCCAATGGTCTTGGTTTTAAGATATCATCTATATATTTCCCGACGGGATTGAATTTCTTATCTTATTAGGTTTTTTGGAATTGTCATTGGGTTTTCTTGGTCTTCTCATTATTATGCCAAGTTAGGAGTTCTCTTATCAGTTTTTTCTAATTGGATTTTATTCGGCAATGTTCCTTATTTTCACAGATATCCGACAGCGGAATTGATTTTCTGATCTTATTGGTATTCTTATTTACTATTTCTCTCCTAGTCCTTATCGTTATTCTAAATATTATCCCCGACATGATTGATCTATTGGTTTTCTCAATATTATCGGGACATTATTGGTCTTCTGGTATTCTTGTCTTTTTGGTTATTATTATCCTCCAGACCTCGAGATTGACCTCTTCTCAATTAGGATGGATCGGAGTTTTGGCCTTCTTAATATTTTTACTTGTCCCATGATTGTGGTATTCAACTCCTCTCTCCAATCACATTATATTGGACTTCTGGTATTCCATGCTTTTTGCTTATCATCTTCCCAAGCAAGGATCAAACTCCTCTTCCCCGGTCAGAACTGTGTTGGACTTCTGGTATTCTTGTTATTCTTATTATGTTCTTCATTTCTAACTTTTCTCACTATTAGCTATGAGTTTCAATGTTTTGGTCTTAAGGCTTTGCTTTTAGCCATATGCTTGTGTAATGTAGGCTTCTCTTGTTTTCACAAGTTCCATATCTAGTATCTTCTTTATTTGTTCGAGAATGTTCATGTATTTTTGAGAATTCTACTATATTCATATTTTGTACACTTTTGTGTTGTAGTTCAATCAAGTTACAATCAAATTATGAGGGAACTATGTCAGAAATTTTCCTTACTCTAGGGTTCTTTTACTTTTATTTATTAACATGATTTGATGTTTGCTTACTTGTAGATTGAGTCTATTTAGACTTCGAGGTAGTAATCAGTAAAAATGTCATTAGTTAGCTTCATTGATAGTATTCATGAGGTTCTAAATGACTATATATATATATATATATATATATATATATGACAAGCTTATTATTCTCGCTATTCTTATTATGATCACGATTTCTAGCTTTTCACTAGTGGCTATGATATTCAATGTTTTGTTCATTGGGCTTTGCTTTTAGCCATATGCTTGTGTAATGTGGGCTTCTCTTGTTTTCACAAGCTCCTCTTCCCTGTTGAATTATAATCCATATTCACATATTCTTGGAATTCTTTTGCTTATCATCTTCATGGTCATGGAATCGAGCTCCTCTCTTCGGTTGGATTATAATCGGTATTCGGGTATTTCATGCCTTATTCATGGCCGTAGCATTGAACTCTCTCCCCGATCAGATTATAATTGATATTTAGGCATTCTATGCATTCTTTTATTTATTATCTTCTTGGGTATTGAGCTCTTCTTGGTCGGTATTTATATATTCTGGGCCACTCTTGGAGAAGCAAATTGTTGGTGTTTGCTCAAATTTGGTAACCTATTCTCTCTTTCTTACTTGTCTTTTAATTTATACTGCACTCATCAATTGAGACTATGCTAAGTCTTGCTCATTTCTTTTGCTTATCATCTTCATGGTCGTGGAATCGAGCTCCTCTCTTCGGTTGGATTATAATCGGTATTCAGGTATTTCATGCCTTATTCATGGCTGTAGCATTGAACTCTCTTCCCGATCAGATTATAATTGATATTTAGGCATTCTACGCATTCTTTTATTTATTATCTTCTTGGGTATTGAGCTCTTCTTGGTCGGTATTTATATATTCTGGGCCCACTTTTGGAGAAGCAAATTGTTGGTGTTTGCTCAAATTTGGTAACATATTCTCTCTTTCTTACTTGTCTTTTAATTTATACTGCACTCATCAATTGAGACTATGCTAAGTCTTGCTCATTTCTAGCCCCATCTCTTTCTAGTTGGGCATACGAGATAGTTGTTGCTTTGCGTTTTATTTCTGTAAAAGATGTACATGCTGAAGGTCAAGTTCTCAAAGGCCCTTCATTGGGTATTTTTGAGCAAATAATTAATGGTCTATCAGTGTCATGTAAAGTTCGACCATTTTCAGCAGATATGTTTATCTTTATGTTTCTAGTATTTTTCTGTCTAAATTTAGTTATCATTCAACTTTACTTGTTGCTAGTTTCATTTCTGCTAGGTTATTGAGCATATTCTGCTTTGTCCCAAGAAGATTGCTTGCATTTCCCGATGATTGCACTTCCTACTTCTGAGCCTCCACGGCTACTACATCTGGGAACTTCTGATATGACAAACACTTCTGACATTTTTTCTAGTATTGGTTTGTTGTTAAATTATTTTCTCCCAACAGATTTTTCTTTATAACTTGTTCACTAGTTTTCATTCTCTTTATTGCTAGAGTGTAAGTTTAATTTATATTAGTTTTAGCTCATGGGCAATTGAGTGTAAATTCTTTTAATGGATATGTCTCTCTATTGTACTCTTAAAATGATTGGTCATATCGAAAGAGGGTTCATTGAGGTGCCTCTTGGAGCTACATGGGTTCAGCAATAATGCGAGCTTCGGGATCTGATACAATTCAGGTACAATGGTTTGCTAACTTATTATGATATTGTGAACTTGCATTTATGTTATTCTCCTTAACAGATATCATTTGTTTTTCCTGTTAATGGTGGTTTTACAATGGAGTTGGCTGTTGCTTAGTTTTGTTCTAGTGGAATTGGTTGCCATGAAGTGACTCTTGTAGATTTTGAGGTAAACAATGAAGAAACTAGCTTTTTCTTGCCATGCATCTTATCATTAAAATGGAGTGATAGAAAGATCTGAGGTGTCAGATTCACACTTGCAAGCATCAAATGTGTTTGCCATGTCATTGTTTTTCTTGTATACTAAATTACTAATAATTTCTTTGCATTCTATTTTGAGTAAACATGTGTTGGAAATGAGATATCTTGGTGATTGTGGGGCGATTCAATTTTCTTACTAGCTTTCTATATTTCCCAGTGCCAATTAATAGCTCTCATTGTGCTAGTGCTAATTTAACATTAAGATCTATAGAGGTATCTACTTGTTTGGTCCTAGCATGTCAATTTTTTCTATATTTTCCAGGGTCAACAAATGGGATATACTTGCTTTGTGAAATATATCATTTTTTTCTATACTTGTTTGGTCCTAGCTTTACCAAGGAAGGATTTGAGATCACAAAGTCTTCAGTCTAGAAGTGTTTATGATGACAATCTTTCAAGTGTGTAATCTAGTAGAGTCATCACTTGTAATTATTATCTATATAAATAGTAAAAAAAGGACAGCTTTATGATTGCTTGTTCCACTTTATAGTCATATATTAAAAATAGTTGAATTAAAATTTTCAAATCAAGTTCCCAGAGATCATTTTTATGTACATTGACTTCTTAAGTTGACATATGAGACCAATCTCCCTGAGCGACAAATCTTGTATGATGTTTCATATAGATCCTAGAGAGAGGAAGAGTTAGACAGAGTGAATCTTGGCCACTAGATAGAATTTATCAATTCAATTAATGCCATAGACGTGAGTATAGCCCTTAGCTACTAGTCGAGTTTTGAGATGATCAACAATGTTGTTTGGTGATTATTAACTAAGAAGATCCATTTGCTATCCATGGTGGACTTTCCTAGATAAAGAGAGACCAACTTTAAAGAGCAATTAGAATTGTGAGATTTATCTCATTGATTATAGTTTTTTGCCACCTTGGATTTAAAAGTACTTCTGAAACATTTTTTACGATTTAATCATAGACATAAAGAAGGCATAAAGAAGACACAAAGATAGAGTATTTGGGTGACAATTTCATAGGATATATAAAATGAGAAAGTGGATAGGAATTGTAATGCTTACATTTGTGGAAAAACAGTGTCAGAATTAGTAGGGGATTAAGGATGATGATTAGTGATTCAAGAATGGGAGAGTTTTAAAGATGATGGAGTGGCTTCTCTGTGTGATTGTTGACTATATACCTATAAGGGAGTTGCCTCTTGTGGTGGGTCAACAACAACAAAGAGTACATAGAGGTTTATAGATGGTGGTGTAAAGGACAATGAATAGAAACAATAACACACATATAGTGATAGAATAAAGACTTAGATGATTTCCTTAGTTGTAAAATTTTCACTTTTGGTGGACGAATTAGCTTTATGTGATCAACGATCATTGATAAAGGAGAATCTTAGAGACAAATGTTTATTAGGATGACAAGGTTCAATGACATTGGTAACTTCATTATCATTGTTAATAATCAAGATTATACTCCATGCATGTGAAATGAAGAATAAAGTTGTTATGATGTGCAAATAACTTTAGAAAATCACATATAGAGAGTATGCATTTCTAGTAATCTCCCCATCTCAGTTGTTTTGAATTTTAGTAAATAAATTGAATGTTTCATTTTGATTTTCATTTTTGGTGTTTAGAGGGGAATTTTTATTTCCATTCATGTATGATTTTTTGCTATGTTGTTTAATAGGGTAACCTACAATTTGACTTAAAAGAAACTTGTATAATCTACAATATTTATTAATTGTGGCCTAATTTCAAATAATTTTTGGTTATCACAATAATTTTGTGTTCATCAATCACAATTCATTCTTTTATAGGTTTTGATTGCCCATGTGAAGGATTACTTTCGGCGCTTTCTTCTTGATATCATTCGAAATTGTTCTCACCAAAAGTCGTCTTCTTTTTGTGATGGGCATTTGACACTTTTTAAGGGAAATTTCTAGTTTTTTTGTTTTTTCCATTCTTTTTAATTAAGCCAGTGCAACGCTTTTTAACTCTAATTTCAATGATGACACAACATTTGCCAAGATCCTTGGGCGTCATCTTTCAAAACTACAAGTGGTTCTACCTGTAATTTTGGATGGTATGTTGATTATATTAGTCATAACTTTGTACATTTATTTCATGTTTAGCTTCTTCTTCAAGGCTTGCTAATAAAAATGAATCGGTTCGTGATGCTACACTAAGTGCTAGCAATGTCTGTTGAGCATAATGTGACCACCTTTGTTTCTAAACATTTTTACTTTCATCCTTACTCTGTTTTTTTTTTATTTTAATTGGGTAATAAAATTACTTTTTTAGAGATAATTGGTGTATATGACAGCTCTGTTGAACTTCTTGGCGATCTTCTTTTCAAGGTAAGATTTGTTTAAGATTTTGTTATCTCAGGGATCTTTGTGAATAAGGAAGGGCTTATGGCTTTGTAGGTTGCTGGAACCTTTGGAAAAGCAATTCTTGAGCTTGGGAGTGATGACGAAGGTCCAAGCACAGAGGCACATGGATGACCTTGCAATTACTGAGGTCCTTGGTCAAAGAAGTCGCAATGAAGTTCTTGCTGAAATTTATATGGTTCGTAGTGATATTAACTTGACTTTGAATCAGTTATGTGATATTTCTTTCTATTGTGTTTTGTTTTCTTATTGTCACATTACTATTTTGCACAATGAATTTAATGTTGTTGTTGAACATAAACGTATCTCATATTTTTTATGTTTGGCGGCACAGCATGTATGGAAGACTATCTTCTTTTCAAAGTAAGATTTGTTTAAGATTTTGTTATCTCAGGGATCTTTGTGAATAAAGAAGGGCTTATGGCTTTGCAGGTTGCTGGAACCTTTGGAAAAGCAATTCTTGAGGTTGGGAGTGATGACGAAGGTCCAAGTAAAGATGCACATGGATGGCCCTGCAATTATTGAGGTCCCTGGGCAAAGAAGTCGCAATGAAGTTCTTGCTGAAATTTATATGGTTCGTAGTAATATTAACCTGACTTTGTATCAGTTATGTGGTATTTCTTTCTATTGTGTTTTGTTTTCTTATTGTCACATTACTATTTTGCACAATGAATTTAATGTTGTTGTTGAACATAAACGTATCTCATATTTTTTATGTTTGGCGGCACTGCATGTATGGAAGACTATCTTCTTTTCAAGGTAAGATTTGTTTAAGATTTTGTTATCTCAGGGATCTTTGTGAATAAGGAAGGGCTTATGGCTTTGCAGGTTGCTGGAACCTTTGGAAAAGCAATTCTTGAGCTTGGGAGTGATGACGAAGGTCCAAGCACAGAGGCACATGGATGACCTGTAATTATTGAGATCCTTGGGCAAAGAAGTCGCAATGAAGTTCTTGCTGCAATTTATATGGTTCGTAGTGATATTAACTTGATTTTGTATCAGTTATGTGGTATTTCTTTCTATTGTGTTTTGTTTTCTTGTTGTCACATTACTATTTTGCACAATGAATTTAATGTTGTTGTTGAACATAAACGTATCTCATATTTTTTATGTTTGGCGGCACTGCATGTATAGAAAACTAACTTCTTTTCAAGGTAAGATTTGTTTAAGATTTTGTTATCTCAGGGATCTTTGTGAATAAGGGCTTATGGCTTTGCAGGTTGCTGGAACCTTTGGAAAAGCAATTCTTGAGCTTGGGAGTGATGACGAAGGTCCAAGCACAGAGGCACATGGATGGCCCTGCAATTATTGAGGTCCTTGGGCAAAGAAGTCGCAATGAAGTTCTTGCTGAAATTTATATGGTTCGTAGTGATATTAACTTGACTTTGAATCAGTTATGTGGTATTTCTTTCTATTGTGTTTTGTTTTCTTATTGTCACATTACTATTTTGCACAATGAATTTAATGTTGTTGTTGAACATAAACGTATCTTATATTTTTTATGTTTGGCGGCACTGCATGTATGGAAGACTATCTTCTTTTCAAGGTAAGATTTGTTTAAGATTTTGTTATCTCAGGGATCTTTGTGAATAAGGAAGGGCTTATGGCTTTGCAGGTTGCTGGAACCTTTGGAAAAGCAATTCTTGAGCTTGGGAGTGATGATGAAGGTCCAAGCACAGAGGCACATGGATGGCCCTGCAATTATTGAGGTCCTTGGGCAAAGAAGTCGCAATGAAGTTCTTGCTGAAATTTATATGGTTCGTAGTGATATTAACTTGACTTTGCATCAGTTATGTGGCATTTCTTTCTATTGTGTTTTGTTTTCTTATTGTTACATTACTATTTTGCACAATGAATTTAATGTTGTTGTTGAACATAAACGTATCTCATATTTTTTATGTTTGGCGGCACTGCATGTATGGAAGACTATCTTCTTTTCAAGGTAAGATTTGTTTAAGATTTTGTTATCTCAGGGATCTTTGTGAATAAGGAAGGGCTTATGGCTTTGCAGGTTGCTGGAACCTTTGGAAAAGCAATTCTTGAGGTTGGGAGTGATGACGAAGGTCCAAGAACAGAGGCACATGGATGGCCCTGCAATTATTGAGGTCCTTGGGCAAAGAAGTCGCAATGAAGTTCTTGCTGAAATTTATATGGTTCGTAGAGATATTAACTTGACTTTGCATCAATTATGTGGTATTTCTTTCTATTTTGTTTTGTTTTCTTATTGTCACATGACTATTTTGCACAATGAATTTAATGTTGTTGTTGAACATAAACGTATCTCATATTTTTTATGTTTGGTGGCACTGCATGTATGGAAGACTATCTTCTTTTCAAGGTAAGATTTGTTTAAGATTTTGTTATCTAAGGGATCTTTGTGAATAAGGAAGGGCTTATGGCTTTGCAGGTTGCTGGAACCTTTGGAAAATCAATTCTTGAGCTTGGGAGTGATGACGAAGGTCCAAGCACAGAGGCACATGGATGGCCCTGCAATTATTGAGTTCCTTGGGCAAAGAAGTCGCAATGAAGTTCTTGCTGAAATTTATATGGTTCGTAGTGATATTAACTTGACTTTGAATCAGTTATGTGGTATTTCTTTCTATTGTGTTTTGTTTTCTTATTGTCACATTACTATTTTGCACAATGAATTTAATGTTGTTGTTGAACATAAACGCATCTCATATTTTTTATGTTTGGCGGCACTGCATGTACGGAAGACTATCTTCTTTTCAAGGTAAGATTTGTTTAAGATTTTGTTATCTCAGGGATCTTTGGGAATAAGGACGATTCAAATTTTTCAATTTTTCAAGGTAAGATTTGTTTAAGATTTTGTTATCTCAGGGATTTTGTTAGTCGATTTTGTACTGACTTATTTAAATTCAATTTTTCAGATGGCACGGACGATTACCATATTGACTTGTCGCGAAGTGCGGCGAAACCAACTCCGAGAGGAGATTCAGGAGATAGAGTATAAGTCTGCTTATGGAATCGACGGACATGTTAGACGACTTGATAGACTATTTTGGAAACTTGAGCAAGAAGAGTTTCCAGTCCTGGACAATTATATGATCTGGGCATTGATGCATTCATTGCTAGAGTATTCTAGGGTAATAGCAGACTATGTATGGGGCGTTATGAAGGACGCGTCATATATTCAGTACTCTGTAAGAAACTACTTCATCATATGGGTGAAGAAGAGCTTGAAGAGTCTAAAGAGGACCAGGAAATGCTCGAGGAAGATTCAGAAATGGATCTGATGGAGAATCCTGAAGCTGCCCCATCTGAGATTATCCCAACTGAGTCCAGGTTAATAGTGATAATGTTGGCTGCTACACTAGTGTTTGTCCTAGTGGGAGCAGAGTTGGCCTATCTAGTTTTTTAGTGTTCTGTTTACTATCGTTATGTACGAACAGTATTAACTCATTTAGTTTTGAGTCATGTAATAATTTCTGTCGTTATGTACGAACAGAATTATATAATGAAAAGTTATGTGTTATATGTTAACAAACTTGGAAATGATTAGTTCATTTCATGACATGATTAGTTCATGTGAATATGATTCGTTCATATATCCATATGATTAGTTCATATAAAAAATGATTAGTTCATTTTAATAATGATTCATTCATTAGATGTGATATGTGTAATATGATTGATCAATGTTGATTAGATTAGAACATACAAATGATGAGTGGAAACAATGTTATCACTTGATTTTGTAAACTAACTCTAATTTACACTGAGTCAATAAATAATTGCATATATATGAATTACACTTAAATAATGAATAATGTGTTTATTTATGTAGATCATGGCAACTAAAAACATCATAGCTGAACTTAATAAGGGTGAGAAATTATATGGGGATAACTATAAAATCTGGCACCTCAAGATACAATACGTTCTTGAGGAACAAGAAGTTCTAGAGACTGTAAATCAAATCATGGAGGAACTGATTGATGGTTCTACAGCATAGCACAGACGTGACCTTGATGCCTATAAGGCATGGAAAAGGAAGGACTCCATTGCTAAGGGTATATTGATTAGTTTAATGGTGGATGACCTGGTATTTGAGTATGAGCCATTACCATCTGCTCATGCTGTCTGGGTAGCCCTTAGAGAGAAGTACAGTGGAGTCAGTCTGAGTAAACTCCGTCAGTTAACTATCAAATTTGATAGCTGTAAAAAGCGCTCGAATGTTACCATGGCCCAACATCTCAGGGAGATGGGTAATATGATTTGAGAGCTTAAGACTGCTGGTTATGCATTGACCAATGAACAACAAGTTCAAGTAGTTATCCGTTCCCTTCCTGATTCTTGGGAAACAATGAAATAGAATCTGACTCACAGTGAGAGTATCAAGACTTTCACCGATGTCTCACGCCATGTTGAACTTGAGGCGGAGAGGATTGAATCTGCAAGGATTTCTGGTCAAGCTTTTGTAGCTGAAGGTTCTGGTTCCAAGAATAAGAAAAGATGGTTTAAGAAAGAAAAGGGAAAAGGAAAGGAGGTTAGTGTTGTTGCTGTTAAAAACCAAATCAAGAAGAAAGGAAAGAGATATGGACAAAGACCTATGAGTAAGTTGACTTGCTTCAACTGTGGCAAGAAGGGTCATTTTGCTCGGGAGTGTGCTGAGCCTAAAATGGTAAATCCAACTTTGTCTTCTTTCCACGAGCGATATGTTGCAAGTACAATGTTGTTAGCTGATTCGTATCCTTTGTGGATTATAGATTCAGGAGCAACGAACCACGTAGCACGATCGAGCTACATATGTGGAGTACCGTCGGGTACCAGCTGATAACAAATGGATATATGTAGGAAACAATGCAAGAATTGAAGTCAAAAGAATTGACACTTGCAAGCTCAACCTACGTGGTGGAGGCACCTTATTTCTACATGATGTCCTGTATGCTCCTGAGAATCGACGGAATCTAATTTTCATCATTTGTCTTCTTGATTTAGGTTACAATGTAAATTTTTATAGCCATCGTGTGGAACTTTAAATTAACTCTGTGTTAATTGGGTATGGTTATGTAACAAATGGTTTTATGGTTCTTGATGTAGAACCAAATAATAATGATGGTTATTTTTCAAACAATGCTCTTACTAGTAATGCTGATGTTAATGATGAAATTTGGCATGCTAGATTGGGACATATAGGACAAGAACGAATGAATAGATTAGCTAAGGAGGGCCTTTTAGGCACTTATGCTAAGATTAACTTGTCTATATGTGAGCATTGTCTTGCTGGAAAGACGACAAGAAAACCATTTGGTAAGGCTATTAGGGCTGAATCACCATTGCAATTAATTCATTCGGATACTTGTGGTCCGATGAATATGAAGGCTAGAAATGGAAGTTCTTATTTCATTATATTTATTGATGACTTCACGCGTTTTGGTCATGTGTATTTAATTTCTCACAAATTTGAAGCATTGGATTGTTTATTTGTTACTTGAACGAAGTTGAGAATCAATTGGAACGTAAGGTTAAAACCTTGCGCACTGACCGTGGAGGTGAATATTTGTCTGATCAGTTCAAGATAATGTGTAATGAGAAAGAGATTATTAGATAGCTAACTATCCCTGGAACTCCACAGTAAAATGGGGTTGCTAAAAGAAGAAATAGGACTCTTCTTGAAATGGTTAGGTCTATGATGGTGCAGGCTAATTTTCCAATCTCCTATTCGAGAGATGCATTATTAGTTGCGGCCTATATATTTAACAAAGTGCCTTCAAAGTCAATTCCATCTACCCCACATGAACGTTGGACAGGCAGAAAGCCGGATTTAAGTAATTTGAGACCTTGGCGATCAGCTGCCTACGTTCATGATAAGACTCACGAACATGGAAAATTATAACCAGGTAAGAAGTGTATCTTTATAAGGTACTCTGAGACTTCTAAGAGTTATGTTTTTATTGGTGAGCGACAAGATGAAACCATCTTTGAAATAGAGTCAAGAGATGCTACTTTTCTTGAAACTGAGTTCCCAACACGAGGTGAAGTTGATAAGACAATTCCTCTATATGAGATAGAGGAGGAGGATAATGTTCCTTTATCAACATATCAGGAGGTGCCTGAATCTAGTCAACCGAGTGGAAGTAATTTGCCACTGAATGAGTCAGTTTCTCAATAGTCTAACCTTCGAAGAAGTAGTCGTCAAATTATTCCTCGGAGAAGGTTTGATATTGAGAATGAGGCATTGATGGTTCTCCCATGATGAGGAACCTCGAACAGTTGAGGAAGCTTTGAGATGCTCAGTTAGAAAAGAATGAAAAATTACAATGGATGAAGAAATGGAGTCAATGAGAAAGAATCAAGTTTGGGATTTAGTCGATCTTCATCTGGGCTGAAGGGCTATTGGGAATAAGTGGATTCTCAAAATAAAGAGGAAAGCAGATGGATCAATTAATCGATACAAAGCTCGATTAGTTGCAAAAGGATATACCCAAATGGAGGGTATTGATTTTGAAGAGGCATTCTCACCAGTTGTGAAGTTTGTGTCAATACGTGTCATCCTAGCTATAGTAGCACAATATGACATGGAATTACATCAGATGGATGTAAAAACAGCTTTCCTTAATGGTAATCTTGACGAAGAAATCTATATGGTACAACCAGAAGGTTATGTTGCTGAAGGCCAAGAGAAAAGAATATGTAGACTTCGGAAGTCTATATATGGGCTAAAGCAAGGGTCAAGACAATGGAACATAATATTTAATGAAGTAATATTGTCTTATGGTTTCGAAATGGTCAATAAGGATCTTTGTGTTTACCTAAGAAAGGAGAAAGGAAAGTTTGTCATTTTATCATTATATGTTGATGATATGCTAATAGTTGGAAGCGACATAAAGTGTGTGATAGAGGTCAAAAGTTGACTTTCATCACGATTTGATATAATAGATATGGGAGAAGCAGAGTACATCTTAGGAGTGAAGATCGTTAGAGAACGATCAAAAAGGCTCTTGGGTTTGTCTCAAGAAGCTTATATCACTAAGATGCTACAATACTTCAATATGTCATATTGCAACATTGAACAAACGCCTATAGGGAAAGGTAAAAAGTATGTATCCCAAGACTCCTGAGGAAATAGCCGAAATGAAGAAGAAACCATATGTCAGTGCTATTGGTAGTTTGATGTACACTATGTTGTGTACTCGTCCTGATATAAGCTATGTTGTTGGCTTAATTAGTCGTTGCCAGTCAAATCCAGGATCGAGACACTGGAAAGTGATGAAGAGGGTATTCAGATATCTCAAAGGAACAGCTGATTATTGCCTCTGTTTCCAAGGATCAGATATGAGCCTAAGTGGTTACTCAGATGGCAAGGGACCTTGATGATGAAAATCCACATCTGGATATGTCTTCTTGCTAAATGGTGGCGCCATCTCATGGAATAGCAAGAAGTAGGCTTGTGTAGCCTTATCGACAATGGAAGATGAGTATATGGCTTGCGCAGCGGATGTGCAAGAGGCTGTCTGGCTAAGAAGGTTCCTGAAGCATTTGAAGATTGCTGAGGATAGTGGGAGTCCTGTTACTGTATACTGTGATAGTCAAGCTGCGATAGCTTTTGCCAAGGATCCCAAATATCACAGCAAAGAAAAGCATATAGAAATTAAGTATAATTTTGTAAGGGATATTGTTGACAAGAAAAAGATTATTCTTAAGTACATCCCTACACGGAATATGCTTGCTGATCCTTTTATTAAGTCATTACTAAAGAGTCATTTCATGGACATGTGAAGTCTTTGGGACTTCGAAGAATGTAACTTGTTGTAAAGACATTTTAATAAATAAAAAATACCATGATCTATTCGTTGTATATGTCTTTGTTACATTCGAATAAAAGTCTCAATAAACATGTTGGCAGATTGAGATTGGTCCACTCACATGGGCAATCATCTCTATTTGTTAAGTACAAATAGAGGTAAGATCGTTACTTATGGGATATCTTATGTAGCTGTGAATAGAGACATACCCATAAGTTAGGTCGCCTTGATAAGTGTGTCAAGATGAGATCATTTGTGTAATGATTTGAGTAAATGCACCCACCATTTACTGAATCTGCTTAAAGGCCAGATTAGAATTCATATGTTGAATTTAGGATTAGACATTAGGTATGTCTAGATCGAAATCTGTACGATGTTAAGGTTTGGAAAAACATGCTCTCTTTTTAGTAAAGAGAATAACATCGTAGCATGTGATTCATATCACATGTGCTATGACGACAAGAAGGGTAGTAGGAGAATGGATTCCTGCTTCTCTACTATGTGAGAATCTTGAGATTATAAGTTAATCTCGATCTTACCCTAAGTGGCTATTTAGCTGTCTACTTGAAGTTCTGATCAGTGTCTGCTACTTTAGCATGTTTTCTATTGGCTATGGATGATTCGGTCTATGGAACATAACTAGGAAAGCTACAGATTAGAATGAATAGATTCTAGCTAAAAAGGAAGATTAAGATTGATTTACATCTGTGACAGTTATTCACTAGTACCAGTTACATTTTTAGTTCAGTACATAAAATATAATTGTGAATAATTTGTTTGATTGGAGATGTTGAACATGCTCTTGACATATAGTCAATATGAGGGATTAGAGATGTTCATAATGATGTAAATAATTTAATCTGTGGGGTAAAGGCAAGTCATTTATGTCTCTGATTCGTTCTATGGACATTTATGTCTCTGATTCGTTCTATGGAGCAGCTAAGTAAGGTGTGATAATTTTCTTAGCAGTTGAATGCTCAGTGCTTGCTGTCGCACGAACCATTTTCCCTGATGTATGGAATGGATGTTCTTATTTGGTCTTTGTGACTAATTTTGCTCTGGTCTTCGTGACTTGATCCTTATAAAATCTACGTGACTTATTTGGTCTTTGTGACTAATTTTGCTCTGGTCTTTGTGACATGATCACCTTGTAGTCTATGTGATTGACATGGTCTATGTGACTATATAACCTTATGAATTGACTTGGACGAGTGGGAGATGTTGGGCGTTACAGGAGATGAAGGGAAACAGAGTCCTTTCGTCTCTCTCGTTGCTGCAAACGCCAAGGAGACGAAGGGGCGTCCTTTCCCCTTCGTCTTCCTTAGTCTTCTTATAAAGGTGCGTCCAAGCCTTTGAGAAGAGGATGAGGGTGCAGAGGTTTTGAAAGGTGATCAAAGAGGAGCGCAGCGAATTGTGAGGTGATCAGCGAGCAAAGGAGAACGTCCAAAGGCTGGGATTTGGCTCGTGAACTTTGAAGTGCTTTCCGGTTGCCCCGTGATTGTGCTTCCGACAGCGGCAACCTCTTCGTCGACCGACGTTTTCAGTTGCGACTTCTTCGGGAGATCACTGTGAGTGGTTACTGCTTTCGTTTCGTTTTTGTTTCATGTTCTCAAAAAGATACAACACTGCTCACTCGATTGCACTGCCTGGTTGGTTACTCGGTCTGATCTGCACCTCGGTCGCCCTACCCACTCGGCTACTTTGCCACTCGGCCCGATCAACCGCTCTGCTACACTGCCCCCCGGCCGCACTGCTCGCTTAGCGACTCCGTAGTCTGCACTTGGGAAACCAGCCCCTACTGGTAATGTCATCTAGATAGATAAGTTAAATTTAATTCATTGTAATTTAAATTCGGTTAAAACCCCAAAATCTTCGACAGATTATCCAACAATTTTGAAACAGACTCGGTTCCGTTGAGATGGCCACAGAACAAAGTGTTGAGATGCAATAGACTCAACACATGAAGGTCCCCTCCACCCCGATTGGAACTGCCAATCAACCACGAGGAAAGGCCAGGGAAGTTCACTGGAGTGAACTTCAAGAGGTGACAGTGGAGTGAACTTTAAGTTCACTGGAAAGGCCAGAGATGCTCTTTTACTTGACCACACCCAATCTGGCTCGGTTCTTGACCGAGGACCCTCATAAGCTTGTTGAGGATGTTGATGTTCACACCATCAGTACAGTGGAGGCATGGACTCATTCTGAGTTCCTTTACTGAAATTACATCCTCAACTATCTTACCGACTCATTGTACACTGTGTATAGCATAAAAAGAATGGCTAAGGAGCTGTGGGAGTCCCTCGAAAATAAGTACAAGACGGAGGATGCAGGGGCCAAGAAATTTATTATGGGCTAATTCTTGGACTACAACATGGTTTGACTCTAAGACGGTGATCAGCCAAGTCTAGGAGCTTCAGGTGATCTTGCATGAGATTCACTCAGAAGGAATGGTTTTGAGTGAAACTTCCAGGTGGCTACTATCATTGAGAAGTTGCCTCCAGGCTGGAAGGACTTCAAGAACTACCTGAAGCACAAGTGGAAGGAGATGAATGTGGAGAAACTCATTGTTAAACTTCGCATCGAAGAAGCCAGCAAGAGTTCATAGATAAAGTTGTTCTCTCAGGCTACTGTGAAAGCCAATATGGTCAAACATAGTCAAAACTTAAAACGAAAGAACCCCAAGACTTCTAAGATGGGACCCAGAGGAGGCATAAGCAAGAAATTCTCTAGGAAGTACTTCAATTATGGTCAAGTCAGTCACAAATCTTTGGAATGTAGAAAGCTGAAGAAGTAGGAGGCAAACCTGAATGAGGGACCAGAAATGGATGACCTTTGCGTTGTTGTCTCCGAACTGAACATAGTCGGTTCGAACCCACGGCAATGGTGGATTGTTACTGGAGCTAGACATGTCTACTGCAATAATGCGTTGCTCCACAACTTTAAAGAAGTCAAAGGTGGGGACAAGTTGTTCATGGGGAACTCAGCAACCTTGGACATCATAGGCCATGGAAAAGTGGTGCTGAAGATGACCTCAGGTAAGGACCTTACTCTAAATAATGTGTTGTATATTCCGGAGATTCAGAAGAATCTAGTGTCCAGATCACTGTTAAGCAAGCATGACTTTCGCATTATTTTTGAGTCAGACAGAGTTGTACTATCCAAGAATGA
The DNA here is from genome assembly GCF_018446385.1 of Zingiber officinale. Lineage (NCBI taxonomy): Eukaryota > Viridiplantae > Streptophyta > Magnoliopsida > Zingiberales > Zingiberaceae > Zingiber > Zingiber officinale. The sequence continues at coordinate 78,949,961 of NC_055991.1, forward strand.
AATGTTTGTAGGAAGGGGCTATGTATCTGATGGGCTATTCAAACTCAATGTAATGGTCATTAGGCCTAAGATAAATAAAGATGAAAGTTCTTCCACTTATATGCTTGAGTCTTCATATTTGTGACAGGACATGTTAACTACGATGTGTTGTGTAGATTAATAAATATGCAAAGCATATCTACATTCCACCTTGACCCAAACCACAAGTGTGAAACTTGTGTTAAAGTGAAAATGACTAGGTCATCCTTTCAACATGTTGAGAGAAACAACGAACCACTCGGGCTAATTCACACCGACGTATGCGATCTCAAAGGTATAACAACACGTGGTGGGAATAAATACTTCATCACTTTTATAGATGATAACACAAAATATTATTATGTGTATCTTCTCAAAAGTAAAGTTGATAAGGACAGTTATTTCTTATACCCTAATGCTATAATAGGAACGGGCTCACAAATTATACTACTGCAAATTGCTTTACATTAGAAGTTCTCAAATACAACTCCAGTTAATATTAATTAACCTAAATTCCTTATTAGAATCTCTCATATAATAGATATTTTTTTTATCATTGCTCAGATGCAGGATGAATTGATGGTTTATATTTAAAAATAAATAAATGCTATCATAAATTTACTATCTTAGAGAAGTTAGATTTAGTCTAAAATGAGGGGCAACAAAGGTTAAGATAGAATGAACAATGATCAGTATATAGTCATCCAAGATGAAGGCATTGGAACTCGAAGGTGTAAGGGATAGGAAGTCATATACAGATATAACTAGTAACATACCTTCACATAGAGTTCAATAGAAGGATGAAGTCCATATAACTAGCCCCATAACATTATTTAATGATAATGATTTCTTTGGTCTCCCTACTGTAATTAGTGTGGTGATTGTGTAACCAACTATCACACTACATTATTGTTTTGATTTTTGATTATTTTGAGTTTGCTGTGATTTATTGATTTATAGTGTTTTCAACTCAGTGGTAGTAGTCTCCTTTAAATACAAATCATAAAATCTACATTTTAAAGACAACTAATAAGAACTCTACCAAGGCAGAGAAAGTATCTTCTATTTTTCAGAAAATGGTCTTATATAAAATGCTTCAACCTTCACTGGCATTACATAAAATCTACTTTCAGAAAGAATCTTTTGCATCAAATACCTTCTTTCATTAATTTTACTGTTACAACTTGTGCATATTGCATGAACATCTGATGTGATGTGAATCTGTCACCCAAGTCATAATTTTCTGACAATAGAGTTATATATTTACAGATGTTGTTATTCATTTGTTATTAGGTATCGGCACATCACAATGTTCAATGGCGATGAGTACTTTCTTTTTACAAAAAGAATAAACTATTTACCTAGAGAATCCTATTTCCTTGATGTTGGATCTTGGATCTCAATTTTCACTTGCATCATTGCAGGTCTATTATTATTATCCATTTTCTGCTCTTTCTAATCCGGTTAAACTCTACAATGATCTTAGATGGAACATTAGTAGACCCCAAGGTTTTGAAGCAGTGATGCGTGTTAGATGTAGCTGGGTAAACTTGATTCTGCATTTAAAATTTCCTTACAACCTCTACCATGTTTGCTAGAAATTTTCCATAACTACAACTATTGCCTAAATGTTTTATTTTAATAGGGTCTTGAAGTTCAAGAATACTCTGGAAAATTTTGCAAAAGTGTTCCTAGTGATATTGATCTTCCTGGTGAATATTATCTTTCTAACTTATGTTAGCTAATTTCTATTTTTGATTACGTTAATGGTTCTCCTAAAGCTACAACAACATCAAGTTAAATTCTGCTTTTGAGCATGATGATAAAAGTACTAGATTTGTTTCTAGAAACAATATGGCACATGGAATAATAACTACTATTTCTGATGAAGCATACATGTATAAAGCTCTGAACCATATTGCAATAGTCTGTTGGACATTTGTCTGTTCTGTTCTTGTTTTTCATCGGTATTAACAAAACAGAAGAAGCTATATCTATAATAGTTAAACCAGAGTTCCCAAAACATTGAAAAAAACTATAATGTTATAAATTTTTTAAGCCCATATCAACTAACTGCATCAGATGTGTGCCCAACTAAGTTACCACCACAATTCGTGCATGTTAAGCATGCATTTTTAAAGCATTAAGTTATAATAGACCTATGCCAAATTGATAGTGAGGAATCCTTCCATATTTGTGTCACATTGCAATCCAAGAATTGATAAGCTATATGTTTGATAGCCAAATTTGGGTACAAGTGTCAAATAGGTGTGTGGATCATTGTATCTAGAATTGGAGTATCTTATACTGACTATCTTAACATTCAAGGCATTGATTATTTTATTTCTGTGTTATTTATCATTGCTCTATTCAAGCCTTTCTTATCCGAACAAAATCATAACGGTCACATTTAAACATGAGAGCAAGCTCTAGGTGAATTCAGAATGTACATTTCAGGTTTGTGGTAGAACCTACATGAATACTAGGATTAATTGGTGTATCTCCCAAGTCCTGACCTACTTTTGTTAATGATGTCTTGCTACTAAAGACATGATAACTTCTAATACTTATAGTATCACTCGGTCATGTTATTTCTGCAGTGTGCACTTCTTTATACCACTGTGTATGGGCAACGAAGGATTTGCGTTATTAATCTCTCCCTTACTTGCACTGATAATATCAGCAGTTTGCAGCAGTTTGTGCCAATCCACTAATTTGGATGCTCAGTTTACTTGTTTGCTCAAGCAAGGTAAAGTTCTACTATCAATAATCTTCACTAGTGCCTCTTGCTTACTGGAATTATGCAATAAAACATGCTATAATTTTGTTAATTCTGAAGTTTATAAGTGTATGTTTTTGCTTGTTTAGTTTTGAAACTGCAAGTCTACTGTATAAAATATATAATATTTAATTCAGATTTTGCTAAATATTTTGCATTTGTAAATATATATACTGAAAGTGCAAGTCTACTATGCTTGCAGCTGCATGCAGCATCCCTGTGAGCCCTCTTTCTCAAGTAAGGCAACAAATCACTAATATCTGTATCAACATCCTGCATTCCCATAGAAAATTTTGTGCAACAATATCACTATTTGCAAGGATGAAGTCTATGTCGACATCCATTGAATCGAAAAGGAACTTGGTAATGCAAAGTTATCTAGATACTTTTGGTATCTTGCGTACACGTAGATATTATTTTTGATTCGAGCTTTTGATGTTTCATGGGATTTTGACTTTTTTATAACTAATTTTGAAGGATTATAACTTTTATTCCTTATTTTTAGTGATCCATTGTAAAATACGGCATCCAAATAATAATAAAATAATAAGGTTATTTGAGGAATAATCTTAATGAAATTTTTAGGAATTTTTAGAAATTTTCTGAGATTTAATCGGAGCTTGTATGACATATGTTAAGGGGATAAATTATTGGGTCAAGGGGAAAGTCTGTTTAAGCTACCCTATTTGAACGAGGAAATGTTTGATTTTTTTTTTATTTCTTTTCTTTTTCTTTTCTTTTCTTTTTCTTTTCTTTTTCTCTCTTTTCCTTTGTTTCTTACCGTGCCCTAAGCCCGACGCCGACCCCTTTTTCCTCCTCCTCCACGGTTTCTTCTTCCCGAGCCTCCTCATCTTCCCCAAACCGATGGCGCCGCATCGCGTCGCTTCCTCTTCTTTCTCGTGATTAAAGCACTGGCCAAAGGGAAACCGGGCACATCTCCTTCTCGATTTCCTTCTCTTCTCCTCTCCTCTCCTTCCCAACGCACTACCTCTGCCCTAAGCGTCTTCACTGCGAACTGCCAAATTGCGCCGACGTTGTGCAATCCATCGCCAGCCGAGCCCTAGATCCGTTCGACCCGCGTCGTCATCAGCCGAGCCCTAGATCTGTCCGACTCGCGTCGTCGCCACTGTGTGCTGACACCCGGTGTCGTCGTTCATCCACCCGAGCAGCCGACGTCGAGGTCCCTTCTTTTTCTTCTCCCGTCTCCCTCACTGTAGTCACATCTTTGTTGCTACCCCGAGCCCTAAATCTGATCTCTATCCACGAGCAGGGAGTTGTTCCCAGCCGGCCCCTTTTTGTGCTACTCCGATCAGGAGTCCTCGGAGAGTCACCTCCTGATCACCTTGGTTCATTACTGCCTTTCCTTTGCGCGAGGTCGAGTTGGTGATGTTGCAGCCACCTGTTGAGTGAGAGTCGCTGTTGGAGTAGCGAATAGCCATTGGAGAAGGAGAAGGAGGCAGGGAGGGCTGCAGGTTCAGTCAGTAGCATTACTGCTCTACTGAATTTAGGCTGGCAAGTGCTGAGTTGGAGTACTTGACAGTGGGCAGTAGTTTTGCCTAATTCTTACCGTAACTTCTGACTTCTCTAATCGAGAGTCAACAGAGGTATTTCTAGATTTGAATGAGTTACTAGAATTGATTTAAATTTAGCTTCATATGAATTGTTGGAGGTAAATCCCTTATTTTGTCTTAACGATACAAATTTATTAAAGGATTGGGTTTAGTCAGAATGATGGCACGACTAGAGTTAATGGAGATAACCCTAGTTGATTGATGGATTAGATTTAGTTGGGGATTTGGTCTAGCTAATTAATTTATAAGTAATTAGCTAAATCTATATATCATGTATTATAGGACTTTGATTCGAGACCAGTGTCTCGACGTTGGATCTTTCAGATACAATCTCCATTTTTTAGGCGGGTACCTTGACTTATCTTTTAGATATTGTCATTTGATATGCATAGTGGATTTTAATGAGTAGTAATAATTATGTTATATCTGCATCGGTATGTCATTGCTTGATTCCTTCAGCATGCTTATTTATTATCTGTTTTGCATCCATTACCCTCTTGATTATTTATGCTCATAGAGGTAGTGACATACCATGCCTTATGATATACCGGACTAGACATTTACCATATTTGATACGTGTACCTAGATCTTCTTGTTTGAGCCATTTTATTTTTTGGTACATGTTTTATGGAGGTAGATATGGTTAGGATTTTCATGCTTAGTGTCACGCACTATCTCGCATGATTGCATGCTGAGCGATTGTCGACTCCATTATTGTTGAGCACATCGCCAGTCACATGGATCTGCACACACAACCACTCATTGGTTAGTGGTTTTTATTCAGGCAGGGTGGGCTGCAGCAGGTTGCTCTGTCAGTGCTCCGCTGATCCACTCATGGGTAGCGTAACACAGCGTGGTAGCAGAACAGGGATCCCTTTGGACTGTCTCAGGGAGATGAGAGCATTGAGCTCCTCCACTTATGATTTGGAGTAGGAGGATAGGTGTACTCCGACAGCATCCTGTCCACTCGGTCACTGAGGATCAGTGATTGTAGAGTGCACAGTTGTCGCCCTACCCACTCGGTCTCACCATCGTATGTGAGATGGCTGACTGACGTCAGGGGTGACCATGACATGTCATTTGCATCATATGCATGATTGCATTTATTGCTTGTGTCTGCTGCACTTTGTTTGTTGCATATTTGGTGGATGCATATGATTGACATGCATATAAGAGATATGACATTTTCGGTCTGACGACCTTATTATTCTGATAGGAGGTCCTGGTGAGTACAGCTTCTCCCATTTCCTTCCGTTTTGCATTTTTCATTATTATTCCAGGAAACTGTACGCATAATTGTTACTATTAGTTATTTCCTACTATGCATGTCAGCTTGGTATTTGCTGAGTGTTGGACTCACCCCGTTGATATATTTTCTATTTCAGGTTGCAGCTGTAATGAGGTTCCAGTCGCTAGTTCCCACTAGGTGTCGAGGTGGTTTTATATTATCGGACTTGTGTTTCCTTGTTAGTGAACTACATACTTGTGATGTATGTGTTTTGCACTTTGGATTTTATATCGTGCTCGGGTATGATGCCCATGCTTCCGTTGTGAAGGTTTTCCGTTGTGTTGTGTTTTCCTCGTTATAGAGTAGGTTTTTACCATTATAACTGCGTGGTTGTGTCAGCCGGAGGCTGAATTATATAAACTACGTGGAATGCTTATCTTATTTCATTATATATGTTCCGGTCGTGTTGGCCGAGGTTTATGAGCTCTGAGGTCTTTGTAGTCAGTTCCAGATTGTCATCCGTACAGGGGAGATGCTATCGAAATTTCCTCTGGTAGGGACTCCCCCGGGGCATGACATCCATATCATGTTTTTCCAACAAGACCATAGTATCCTTGAACTTTTTTTCTTTTGTTAGTTAATTAGGGAGGCATACTGTAATCTCTATCATGGTTACTATATTTTACTAGTGTATGTTATTGCTAACTCTGTTATATTTGGTAATGCAGGACAAATATCCTTATTCTCTTTCTTAACCAAGATGTCAATCTTCTTCTGCCCTATGTTCTTCAACAAAATCGAATGACCATTCTCAAGATTCAAGACAATCTTGTGATTCCCCACCAAGGGTCATCTTCTCAAGTTCTTCATCCACAGTCTCGAGTGACTCATCCTTCAGCCCTATTGAGAGATTGGTACCTTTATTTATTTGAGGTAAATCTTCCATTGCATTTTTTTATTGTGATTCTAGTTATACTTTTTGTTGTCTTAATCTTGGTAGTTTTTTCTATATCCGATTAGAGTTATTCTAGGTTTGATTTGGCATTGGCTATTTATTTTCCTTTGAGATTTGAATGTAAGTTTTTATATTTTCATTTGATTGGGGAATTGGACAGTTGATATGTAGCTTGTTTCTTCTTGATCAAGGGTCGTAGATTTTTTTGGGGATGTGATCTTTCGTCGGAGAGATAATATAGGTAATGTAATCCCCCTTAAAAATCTGCCATGAATTTGATTTTTTTTTTTGGATCCATTGCTATTCATCGAAGGAATTGAAATTATTTTCCCTTCCATTGTGATGCGATTTCCCCAATTAGGTTGCCGTAGGAGGTGTTGGTTTTGTGTCTTATCATTTTAGTCTTGTATATATTTCTTGAAATCTCATCCGACCAAGTTATGCAGAAAATTAGGTAAAGAACTTGGCATGCCTATTTATTTACAATAGCAAGAGGTAGACTTTATTTCTAGAACGAATCAAGAAATTGTCCAAAATGTTAGGGTCCTCTAAGTGAATCAAAACTCTTACTATCATTGTCATAGCGCTCCTTATGTAGTTCTGCTTATTTTTGGTTGTTTCGCTAAAATTTTCTAGTTAATAACAAGATAACATCTTTTGAATGTTTTAGAGCTTATCCATTTATACCTAATTCTAATTTTTTTTTTCTTTGCGAAAAAAGTAGTTCGGCGAATTTAAAGAATGTTTACCCATCATAGATTAAAAACCATGCCTTTTTGTAATAGTGATGGAGATGTAATACAAAAGCTAGACTATATGTCTAGTAATGATAAGGGATGCATATAGAAGAATGTAATACTTTACAACAAAGTGTGTTTATGATTGAAGAATGATAAACCGAAGTTCACATCATCATCATCATCATCATCAACTAGTGTCATAACTTCCTACATAACGGTCATCACTAACCCAAAATGTGACTCATTAGCATTTCTCAAATATGCATGTGAATGTTTTTTTAGCTTGGCCAATCTATCCCATAAAAAAAATTCCTTCATCTCTTGAGCATCTTGATCCTACTATCTTTGTTTTTGAATATGATTCCTTTATGAGCCAACCATAGTCAATTTTGACTAACCGCGTTTAATATTAAATTTCCTTCTTATTAAATTTCTCCGCCTCCAATCATTTTGGACCTTATGGCTAAGCTTAAGAAGATGGCTTGAAGATGTAGTTGTTCACCATATCAAGCATAATTAGACAAGAACATTTGACCTTGTTTTGAAACGACCCTTACTCCTTACTCAAGACCTCCAAAACTAAAATACCTCATTCATTATTGTCAACATGCATCACATATGAACCTCACAATTTAACATATACTTTTCAAATGGAAATTCATAAGACTAACAACATGCACAAAGTCTCCAATTCATATCAACATAACAAATCAGGAAACAAAATTTATTAACATGCTCCTAGGGACCCTCGGACAGTGTGCTTTGTATTCCATCTCATCTTCTTGGCTACTCCACCTCCACATCCCCTATCACATCTATGGTGCCATTTTCTCCACCTGCATCATTTACAATGAGAGTATACAGACCCCGCAAGTATATCTTCCACAAGTAGGTATGTGATAGACATAAGAAGCAAGAATTTTAAAACTAGAAAATATAGGACTTGAACTTGCTTCGGCTATAAAACCAACTCAAGCATTTCTTACTAAGATTTAAATTCAAAGGAAAATATCAAACATGGTATAGCATACACGGTAAGGAAACTCCAACATAACCAACTAAGAGTATACATGGTGCATTTGTGGCAGCCCTTATTAGAGCACATTCATTCGGTCCATGATCATGAACTTTTAAAGGAACAGTCTAGGATATTATATATTCGCATACCTAAAGCCAATATCCCTTGAATCAATTTCTTTTTTCTTTTTTTTTTATTTGGAAGGCCTTCCCCGGAGCTCATCCGAGGGCACCTATCTCGTACTATCACCATACATGCACCTAAACCCCAGTACATTGGACATAACGTACTTCTTTCACACCATGCAAGCATATATGCATATTACTTAGTCGAACCTTATGGCATAAACATGATATCTCTACATGTGGTCATAGTTCTATCATACCAGGTTTCACAAGTTACATGCTTAGTAATTAAGCCTATTTTCATAAGAAGAGCTACTTAAACTCCAAACACCTCATGAAAAGCTTCGGCATTTTGAGGTAGCAAGGAGAAACAACCACTAATGAAATATGAGCAGTGGTATAGCAAGAATTCTGATAGGAAAGAAAACTAAAACCGAATTGCAAATTCCACAATTTACATGCATAGTAATTAAGCCTATTTTCATAAGAAGAGCTACTTAAAACACCAAACATTTCATGAACAGCTTCGGCATTTCGAGATAGCAAGGAGAAACTACCACTAATGAAATCTGAATAGAGGTATAGCAAGTTTTCTATTATGAAAGTAAACTAAAATTCAATTGCAATCCCACCCTCTTTGTTCCACATTTTCATCTATCATGAAGTAACGAACAAGATCTCCGATTCGAATCACAATCTCCCAAATCAAACCCCCACTTTTAGATCTACCCAAGAACACAAAACTGACCTGTCTTGAAGAAACAAGGTAGATACAAGATCGTTCGCAACCTACTTAATCTATCCCGAGTAAATCCAGAGTTATAACAAAAAACAAGAACACAACAAATCGCAAATCACCTTCTACACCCCTTACTAAAACTCATCAAGACAAGAAAAACAAATTCTCATTTCAATCGCATATATTGAAGCAAAAGGAATCTGGAGCAAAACACAGAAAATCAAGCAAAAATCCCTAGCGCGGAATAGGAGAACATCCAAACCCTTATTCTTGCCTACCTAAAGAAAACCCTATCCCATACCTACAAAGGGGAAAGCTACTTGCCTTCCCTTTTTGGTGACGTTGACCAACTGACAGTGCTAAAGTTCGCCGCTGGCTCCGAACTACTCCGGCAAAGTGGCGGCGTCGGATCGATGGTTATGGGCGGCGTCACGTCAATGGAGAGTGGTAACGGGGAATTGGTAGAAGGTGAGCGGCGGAAGGGTTAGACGAATAAGACCTAGGGTTTAATATAATCCTTAGAATTATATACTCAATCAACTCCCAACTTGATTGGGTTTCAAACTAGATATGCCCCCCTAAAACATGTCATACGAGTTCTTTTAAAATCCAAAAAATATTCTATAAATTCCTAAAAAAAATTATAAGTTATTTTCTTTTGATTAACATCCATTATTTTATTTCCATTTGACTCGTGAGACCTTACATGTTTTCACAAAATGAATACCAAAAGAGAGTGAAGGGCTTGAGTAGTTCCACTGCTTGTTAAAATTATATAATAATTGAATTATAAATGTTCCCTTTAAAGACCAACACCAAGTAATAGAAGCTTCCTTGTTAAGAATCATTTGGATTGAGCTATTTCTAGATCAACAAAAAAATCAAGTTCTTTTTTAGAGAATTGTCCATGTAGCTCAACCTCCATATTTTAATTTTTTATAATTTTATTCTTAGTATTGCATTTGTCATAGAAGTATTTGATTTACGCTTTAGTAGTAGATTCTTATGTCATGTATCCTCCTAAGCCTGATATTTGTCAGATTATTGACTTATATTTTGCTGAAAGAAATAAAACTATTATTTCACTTTGTGTAAACTCTTCTAGATATAGCACCTTTTTTAGTTTGGGCAAGAATCATTCTAATATGTTTTGCAAGACTAAACATGGTTTGAAATTTTATACCATGTTGGGGTGAATGATTGAAATGTATGATTCCGATAAAATCACCGAAACTCGATACAACTTAGCATCATGGTTTAAAATCTCAAGTCGATACTCTAATGCTCCAATATTGAGTTTCAATGATTTAATAGAATGATATGATTTGACAATTTCGCCCGACATGATACAATTTTTTAAATCATGCTCTGCATAGACAATGTCTCCTTCCTATGCTTCATCTTCTTCCTTCTTCAATTCTAATCCATTATCGACATAATGCATCAAAATATCAACACAATACTAAAACAATATTATTTTAGTGAAAAATCAAAACTTCAACACGATTCAAGATTTTGAACCTTAATTGGAATTAAGTACTAAATATCAAACTCTTTAAATCGTTTGGATCAACCAATCTTCACCGCCAGTGACTAAGATTAGTTACATGTGTAACTCAATATAAAGAACTCTTAAACTTCCAAGATTTTTTAGTTGAGGCACCAAGTTCCATCTTAAGACAACCAATTCTGGAAATATAAACATGAGTTTGTGTGTCCATAAGAATCTTTTTCTCATCTATCAACCTTATGCATCACCTAAGTAGGTAAAAAATATATGCTAGATTGATGTAAAATTATACTGCTGAAGACACTTTTAATAATTGTTAATATACTTCTATTTCTTGTTGACAGTTGCTTCCCTTGATAGTGATGTAATGTTGTTGCTAGTCTTTAAATACGTGATTGCTTGTATTCTCTACTAAAAGCACAAATATTTTATAGGAAATTCTTGAACTCGAGTTGTATACACATCTAAAACAAGTGCTTAATGACTTGTCCCTTTATCCAAGTAGGCAAGTGTGGGTTTTCCATAGTTTATCCATTAGCCCACTAAAAACAAGAGAATGCAACTAGGACAATATTTCTTTTGGATCAGCCTTGACAAACGAGGAAGATAAAAAAATACTTTGTTAACAATAATAAAATAAGATAAAATTTATTTAAATATAGATGATGATATAGTAGGAGTGGATAGAGTCTAATGACATAGAAGGATCCATATAACCAATCTCACTTAGTGGGATAACAGTTGATTGTTGTTGTTGTATTAGCCTTGACAAGAAACAATGTATCGTCAACCAGTTGAATTACCAAAGGAGGTTGCTACTAACTAGCAAAAAATAAAATAAAATAAAATAAAATAAAAATTAAATGATGCTCCTTATGTTTACCATGTTTAAGGATCTTTGTAAACTCATTGTGGACAATGTGAATAAATGAAGAGAAAAGAGTTTGTGTGCATAATGTGCCAAAAAACAATTATAAAGGTTTTTTTTTAAAAAAAAATCTATCTTCAATACAACTTCTTTATTATTCTTTTGACACTAATTTATTATTTCAATTATAGTCATAAAGCTATGCTTTTGCACCTTAAGGAAAGCAAAGCAATTAGGAGGCACTATATCACTAATTAATTGTTGAAGTCTAAGTGCCAACACTTTAGAGATGACTTTAATAATACATTTTCTATTGCAATTGGGTATGATTTCACTCCACACTTTCTGTAAGTTTAGTAAGTCCATGAATAGTAGCTTCAGTCTCAGCATGAGTGAACGACTCAACCAATGAAAAAAAGAAACATTTTTATGATATTTCAATCTCCTGTATGTAAAACAACTAAGGGATTAAATTGTCTTTATATAATTCTTTTAAAATGATTTGTAGAACCATCAAGTATATACCTTTGATCAGTTTCCATTAGATCTTCAATTTGTAATTAGGTAATAGAGGGTTTAATATTATTACTATGAGCTATACAATGAAGATATGAAGCATTTTCACCAACTTCCCAAGTGCACTTATCAAATCTCCATCTGATTGTAGTTGCCTAGTTTAGCCCATATGATCATTTTAAGTCAACATTGATTTGATAAGTGTTTCATTCAAAGAATTGACCATATCTGTTAGCTATTTTATCAGATTCCTTTGAGGGGTACCCCTCATCAAGTCACCTATTAAGCTGAGAGAAACCTATATCCACTGATATTATCTTTCCAAGTAAGCTATCCTTTGTATTGGATTTAAATTTCTAAAAATTTTAATTTTCGTTAAAGTATATCATAGTTCCTCGTATAGCAATATTCTAGTGTTTAGTTACTACATTTCTTTTTATTTCAATTTCCTTATTGATGCAACTATGCGAAGTATTTCACAACCTACTTGTCAAAAGCCTTCTCTTCCAAGTATAATCAGACAGTTAGTTTAATGGTTCAGACTTTGGAATTTGGAAGAAATGTGTCATGAAATTTATAGTGAAAAAACCCCGTCATTTTCATGAAAGCTTGTATGCTCATTGCTTTAAATACTATGTTAGATTTAGATAACAAAAGATGCTAATCTGGAAAGTTTACAATAGTTTGAATATTTCTATTCTTTGTTCACAAGTTTTGTGCTTTGACACCATTATGTTGTTTATATCATCTTGCAATTCTCATATAATTTTGGTACTCTTTGGCAAGCATTTATTATGGTTCACATAATTAGCTTTGATGGTTTTAGCATCAACTCTTGTTATGCAGGTTGTTTGACCTCTTAATCAAGTCCTTTGTTCTATTGCTGGTCAAGATATTGTTCACATGAATGACAATGATAATGTTAACTCCGACGATTTTAAAAACACTATACTATTGATGAGTTTGAGTTTTAGAACCTGGGAAATCTAGAGGACAATGGGAAACTAGGGCTACAATTCTGATGCAAACCTCTAAAAATGCTCTTACTGTTAGAGTGGTCACAGTATTTGCAAGTTGAACAAGAAATCAGAGAATTTTTGGCAGTTTATTTAACTAGACATGTTCTAGAATAAGTTTCGTCCTAACATCATTCATCCTAAGATTTTTAGTCTGGTTTCTTTTTATTAAAGTAAATTTCTTGTTAACAATTTTGGTATTGTCTCTGCAGAACACAACAACAAAGGAAAATGAAACCCTTTTAGCCATCATAACAGCTTATGTACAGGGCGAGGATGTTACTATACACTTTTGTTAACAATGTTGACAGTTTTCAGAATGTGGAATTATTAAGTAAAATAGAAAGTCAATTTTCATTAACAAAATAAAGCTTTACTTTCTGAAATTGGTGTAATTTTTTTTTTAGTTTTACTGTTTTTTTGTCTGACAGATTTTCGAGGTTTACTTGAAAGAGTTAAAGGGTGTTGTGTCTGCCATAGCTTCTCTCCAAGGTCATTTGTTGGTTTCATCTGGCCCTAAGATCTCCTTGCACAAATGGACAGGTACTGAGTTGAATGTTATCGCTTTCTATGATGCTCCTCTTTATGTAATGGAATAGAAAACATTGTAAGTATGCTTTCTTTTAAGACTTGAACCTAACTATATCAGAAAGCTCGTAGGCATTTGTTTCTGTTCCAAAATTTTGGTACAAAATTGCTTGAGTCATATAAACTTTATATTTAGTATTCTGTCTTCAGTTTTCTGTACCTCTATCATTTAAGTTGGGTTATTGTTATTTATGATTATTACAATGTCTATCTGCTATCATTATTCCTCGAATTATGACCCATTTTTGAAGAACTGATTAAAACTCGCAGGATTCATCTCCCTTTTAATTTTTATTGCATGGGCTATAGAAATGTGATCATTGTGATTCATGAAAAATATGAATTTTGCAGGTCAAAAATTTTATCTAGTGGGAGATATTCACAAAAAGCATCTATTTTTAAATTGGAAAGAGCAGGGTGCTCAGTTGAGCTTATTAGCCAAGGATTTGCTTCTCTTGATTGTTATGCAACTGAGTTTCTGATAGATGGAAGTACATTGAGCCTTGTAGTTTCAGATGATAAAAAAAATATTCAGGTAAGGTGCTCGCTCAACTAGTGCTAGTAGTATGTTGGATATTATATTAACATTGTTAACTAACTAGGTACTTCCCTTTTTCCATAGCTTTTTTGTTTGTAATGCAACATAAGTGCAATTTGAACATGTATATGATAATTTCCTAATTAAATTTTTTACTATTCTGCTAGTCAGACATACTTACGAGCGTGTTCACTGGTATATGACTCCTATCAAAGACATCTATGATGCATGTGTTTGTTGTATATTTTTCACAGAACTTGTAGTCAAGCACCTGAGCTTGTTCAATGCTTTAATATTCTGTTGCAGATATTCTATAATGCTCCAATAACATTAGGGTTGGAAAGGGCAGAAGCTTTTGTCTAGAGTTGAATTTCATGCTGGGGCCCATGTGACAAATTCTTCAAGCTGTAGATGCTCTCCATCTCTTCTGATCAAACCAATATAACTCCTGGTTATGACAAGACCAACTGGTTCACCCTTCTATTCAGTACACTAGATGTGAGCATTGGTTGTATTGCACCATTGGATGAACCATTCTGCAGACTTCAAACCCTGCAAAAAAAAAACTAGTAGATGTTCCCCATACATGTGGCCTGAATCCAAAATCATTTCAGTAGTTCCATTCAAATGGAAAGGCACATCGTCCTATAATATGGTTGATTGTGAGCTTCTTTCCTAGTAAGGATTCTTTTCTTCATGCTTATGATGAGAATAACTGGTAAATTAGTTTCAAAGATGTTAGGTAACTATGGCTACTTTTTATATCAAAATTAGTGCTGCTCAAAGTTCCTTTTTCCTGTGTTTTGATGATGGCTTGTTAATCTATAATTTTTCAGGTATAGATTTATTTGATTGATGTATAGATAATATTTTCTTTCAGATCAGATTTCTATTCAAGTAACGTACATGATTAGGGTTGACAAAAATCTCTTGAAACATGTGGGAAAGCAATTTTGTTACCCAATTATTCTTATCAAATTAAGTTTTAAGAGTAAATGCTATTTATTACCCATGAGAAAGCAATTGCAGTGTATAATATATACAAGGAAATAACATTTTGATGAGCCTTATTTAGCAACACAGCTTGAAGATTGGGAAATAGGATTAGGAAGGAGTTTGTGTTGTTTCTGATTGGGTAGTGTTGAGTGCCCGAGTTACATGCCATGTTCTATAGGCAGCAAACTGTTCCTTATAGAAATGAGTGGATAAAATTGTTGATTTGGAGCTGCAAATTAGCCATAGATTTGGTTTGGTGTGATTCTTACTTGCCATTCTAAATGTTGTACAATCTTTTCCCATTTCTAGGTACGAAATGCTGCCACTAGACAAATGGATTGTCACGACTCGTTCACAAATTCTTTTAAATTTAAGTGATCTTTCACTTGGCACAAGTTTCTTGTGATTGAATGTGCATTTTAAATTATTGAGAACTTCTCTTGCATCAATCTAATGTAATGAACTAACTTTTCCCATGGGATACTTTGCCCAGTGACATGCTAAAAGGAGGACAACTTAGTATTCTAACTGATCAAGTGTAATTTGACAACGGGCCCCAGTGATCAAGAATGTTTTATTGTGGACCACTACTATCAGACCCAATACTTTTGAGTATACTGCCAGGGTAATATGCTAAAATGCTATTGCCATGTGTGTAAGCCTGAGTAAGGTGCATTTTCTTTGGATAGAAATACTTATCAAATACATTTATTTGTTTAGGATAAGTCAGTTGATATTCGCTAGGGTGTCGAGTCATGTATTGTTGAAGTTCTTAGAGTCTATGGACACAAGGCATTATGTGAACCTTTTTAAAAACATTTGTTCTAATTTTCTTGATGACATGGAATATCACCACATTTTCCCTTCTAATTTTGCATACTACCAAATGTATGAAGGATGTGAAGGGACGTACTTTGACAATTGTACTTGAGTGTAAGCCATCTAGAGTGATTGAAGGTATTTTTCCAGACTTCATATCTCTTAAAAACCCAACCTCAACTCTATTTGATTTCTATCCTACTTTGTTGCCTTCAGAATTTTCAGATTCTACAAGAGTGATTGTGTTGGTGATTCGACTTCTAAGTCTACTAGAAGAATGGAAAGCTAGTATCAAATGTTGGCAATGAGTGTAGACCTAGCTATAAGATGACTTCAATGGTGTGCTCTTCTCTCTAGTTGTAAGATAACTTTAAAGCAAACTATGCTTACTTTTGATATTATTTGAAATCTATCCTACTTTGTTGCCTTAAGAATTTTCAAATTCTACAGGAGTGATTGCTCTAGTGGTCCGACTTCCAAGTCTACCATGAAGAGTGGAAAGCTAGTATCAAATGTTGGCAATGAGTGTAGACCTGGTAGTAAGATGACATCAATGGTGTGATTTTCTCCCTAGTTGTAACATAACTTTAAAGTAGACAATGCTTACTTTTGATATTATTGTTTTGCTAAGGAAATGTTCCGACAAGGACTTTCAAACCTGACCCCTTTTGTTCTATACAAGATGTTGTCCGGTCACAACCTTTATTTAACATTAGAGACTCCAATAAAGTTTAATAAGGGAAAATTATTTATATTTGTGCTAATAATTCTAACATGTATTCATTGCTTAAAATTTTCTTTCTGAATACTTTGCAGGAAGATAGGGAGAAACTTATTCCTCGAAGATTTAAATTTGAGGAGGTAGGAGCTGGAGGTTTGTTTCTCAAAAGATCTGAAGTTATTTTTATTTATTCTTTTGACATTGGAGCTTGCATAAGACCACCCTAGTGATGGAAGAAAATGTTTGATAAGAAATTCCTATTGACATTGGATATATTTATATATTATAAGCTAAAAAACTTGAAGAAGTAATTAAAATTGTAATATGACATTGTGATCTACTTTAGTTCTTTGACCTCTTAAACAAGAGTAAATCCATCCATATCTTTGCAGCACTCTTAAAGGGGAGCCTTGGCGCAATGGTGAAGTTGCTATCGTGTGACCTAGAGGTCATGGGTTTGAGTCTCGTAAATAGCCTCTTGCAAAGCAAGGTAAGGCTGCATACAATAGGCACTTCCTCGGGACCCCTTATTTGGAGGAGCTTTGTGCACTGGGTTGCCCTTACTATCTTTGCAATACTCTTCCTTTCCTTATTTCCTTCCTCACCACAAGTAGACATGTTCTTAGCGAAGAAGAGGAAAGGAATGATTTGTGGGTTTTATAAATGTTTGCTTAGAGAAAATGGCAAAAATGACTAGTAGCCAGTACCCAGTGGTGTCTAGCTATTGGATCATAGTACTGTTATAACTAGGGGTGTAAACGAATCGAATCGAGCTGAATATGCAGAAAAATTTAAGACTCGAATTAAGCTCGAAATAGGTATCAAGCTCGATTCAAAGCTCGAAAAATTCAAAATGTTTGGTTCGAGTTCAGTTCGAATTAGGGCTCGGGTTCGAGTTCAACTCAAAATATTCGAACATGTTTGCGAACTAGTCGAATAATTGCTCGAAAATAGGTTCGAAAGGCTTGAAATTTATTTATTTAATATATATTCAACTTATATTAATAAATATTAAGGCTTGCGAGCGGCTCGAACAATATAATTTGGGCTTGTGTTCGGCTCGAAAAAAAGTTCAAACATGTTCAAGTTCGGTTTGAATTCAATAAATTCGAATACGAATCGAATATTTTTCGAGCCGGCTCGAAAAGCTCGTGAGCCGGCTTGATTCGTTTGCAGCCCTAGTTATAAACACAAAATTTCACCTATCTAACTCTGCATGTGCCATTATTCTGGATAAGTATATCTCACTACAAGTACAATGTCCTATTTTTCTTCTCATCCATCTATAATTTACTTATTTTCATTTTCATTTTTTATTGTTTGATATTGTTCTTACAACGTTTATCTATCAATTGATTCGTCATTTAATTCAATACTTCATTGTTCATAAGATGGAAAATTTGTTGAGCAGAAAATAGATGAAACTACTGTAAACAATGTCTTGGAGAAGTCTCTTTAGAACTTATACCAAGTGGTACAAGTATTTGCCCTTCAACCAGTATGGAAGGAGTATGCACTTTTTTGTGTGACTATCTTCTTGCTATTATGTTATATATTTTCCTTTATTAAGTTTTTTTTACTAATTTTTTGTTGAATTTTCTATGGCATGGATAACCTTAGCAAGGAAAAGAAGTTGTACGTTAGTTTATTTCTTTATATGGGGAAAAGCTGCCAACATTAGGTTCCTTCTAGAGTGTGTTACATATTTCATTGTGTAGGTTGATTCAATCAATTACAAGTTATTCTTGTAAGAAATACAACTTCACTAGAAACAAAATCATTGTGTTGTCATGCTCAACTGGTCTCTACCAACTTAGTTTTAAGTATGTCTATAATTCTTCTATGTTCATGTTGGATGCATTAGGTTTTCATATTCATTGTGTTGATTGCATGGATCTTTTCACTATTAAGCAAACTAAGGGTCCTATATTCCTTTTGTGAAAGTTGTCTCTTTATTTATTCTAGACTAAAATAAGTGAATAATCACTTATTCAAATTAATTGACACTTCTCATCTTGTTCACATATCTTTGTCAAATTGGATATGCCCCCATTCATTAAGGCTACTTATGCATGACGGGTGTTGCACTAGTAATTTCATAGGTGACTCACAAAACAATAATCATTCATAATATCATGATATACTCTGATTAGTGTAACCATCATGTTGTGCTTGTGTTCTTTTTTGAGAGAGTATTTCTTATGTTGTTAAGGTGGAAGTGTGGCCTTTTCTAGCAAAGTATTTTTTTTATAATGAATATGTGTCTTCTGTAAGTTATTTTGTTATCTTTGGCCAATCTTTAAATGCAACTTTTTCTTATGCAAAGAACATATGCCCTATTAGATTTGTAATGTTTTTTAATTGAAGTACTTACATTAGAGTTTCTGGAAACTGTGTTCATGATCTTGGTTTAGGTTAACAATGAATATTTTGTTTCAGTATCATTATGCTTTTGTTGCCTTTTCTTGTTGCTAATCTGACATTACAATTCTTTCCCCATATGCAGGCTCACAAGGAAAATGTTATTTGTCCTAACAAACACCGGTTAGATTTTGAAAAATTTTATAAGAATCGTCTTCTATATATTGGTGGTCAAATGCCTTGAAAATGGTGTCTTTAGATCAGATATTCATGTCCTAGCATATTTTATTTCTTTCCTTTTGTTGCAAGTTTCAAATTCTTCACTATAGGGATCATCTTTGGTAGTTAAGTATTATTGATGAGACTCCGTTTATATATGAGAATGCATTAACTTTCTTATTTTTTATGAATTTTGATATCCAGTAGATCAGTGCTCCTTTTTGTAAAGTATGCTTTGAGTAGCATTTATTATTCTCATTATGATGATATGTTAGTTTATGTAGTTTGATTGCTCTTTATGTGGGCGTGATATAAACTTTTGGATCTCAATCTCCACTTGTTATAAACTTTCTTTCTCATCTATAGCTAGTATGTTTCAATTGTTTATCATTTAAATTATATTCAGTGTGCCAGATTTATTAAACCTAGATTTATGCTTAAATGACCTAAGTGGTCTCCAGGTATCCTTCATTGTTTATCTCAAATCTGTTTTTGTCTTCTCGATTTGACTCCTTATGTCGATGGTTGTCAATCTAAACCCTAGGATTAGGATCTGGTTACGGGCCTTATGATTGATTGGTATTTGAAATGAAATCATCTTAGGCACCGGTTTAGGGTTTCGATCTTTTATGGAATTTAGTGGATCTAAGTACTGTTGGATTGTAGAAGTCGCTAGAGGGGGGATAGCGATCGAAAATTCGAAGCGAGCATGCAGCGGAAAAATAAAAATCACAATGCTAACACGAACCAGTTTTACTTGGTTTGGAGCCTTCGTTGACTCCTACTACAAGGCCCGCACTCGTCGAGTGCTTTCGTTGGGCAATTCACTAGCAGTTCGAAAATTGATTACAAAGTTAAGTACAGGAATAAAGATGAAATACCGACAACAGAAAAACAATAAGCTCGAATCGTAGGTTGTCGGAGCAGCGTCGCAGCGTTGCAGGAGCAGTGCGCAATGGAGCAGTCGTAGGAAGAAGTTGTTATTCACAACTCTGGAGGAGGCCTTCTTTTATAGAGGTGCTCCGAGCGCCCAGATTCCTTCTGAGCACTCAGACCGTGACGTAGACCCGGCCAATCAACGCGCTCCATATCTGCAACGAGATAAGTTTTGCCTTCCAGGCGTCCGGACCAGTTCCGAGCGCCCGGACCAACTCCGGGCGTCCGGACCAGTTCCGAGCGCCCGGACCACCATTTTCCAGAAATTCCTTTTCCTGAAAGAAAATGTTAGTCCGAGGCAAAATAAAGATTAAACTACCCTGCAAAACAAAAGTTAGCACAAATATAGTAAAATAGAGTAATAATTAGATTTCGTCTCACCGAGACCGGAATCTAGTCACAATCTTAACTTAGATTCCCGAAATGGTTCTAAGTTGGATCGACGCCTAAGTTCCCTAACTGGGAATGTGTCCTCACCAAGTCACTCCCCTCCAGTGACTTACCTTAACTTACCTGCCAGACATCAGCTCAGCCCGTCGACCTCTCTGGACTTCGTATCAGCTATCAGGTCAACCCGTCGACCTAGCTGGACTTCATGTCAGACATCCAGTCAGCCCGTCAACCTGTCTGGACTTCGTGCCAGCTATCCGGTCGGCCCGTCGACTTGTTTGGACTTCATGCCAACTATCTGGTCGGCCCATCGACCTAGCTGGGCTTCTCTTGCACACTTCGTCAAGGTGTTAGATCACAACGAAACTAACTTAACCTACTTTATCATTTATCACAACCTGAGTTAGACCGTCAGTGCTAACCGCACCAACAAGTACTTCTTGGAGGAGGATATTGACAATGAGTTTGATTAGGGAGTTCAGTTTTTTGTTGGTTGTATAAGTTATAAAGTTTGGACATCTTGTGTGATGGATGCATATGCTTATGATTCCCAACACTATTCCCCTACTATTATTGTTTTCCAATTCGAGGTCAACCTTTGCATTTAAGTTAACATTGATCGAGATGGAGCTTTTGGTGTCACGTTCCTGATGTAAATCTGTGAAGTTGTTTGTATAATTGAGAATGCAATTTCAGTAGTAAGCTCAATCTTTAGCTCACTTTTCTACGAGGGAAGGAAACAACTAAGAAAATAAAAATAAAATCTAGGAACACATTAGTAAATTTTTTTTCTAGCTTTTGTTCCCTTCTTGTGAAGGAAAGAAATAGAGTGCCCCTTTGTTCCATTTCATGAAGGGAATCAATGAGGGAGAGCAACCAAAGTTTCAAAATTTATTTGTTAAAAAATATAAATCAAATATAGAATTGGGAGCGAAACAATCCTGATTCTTTTTTGGATGGATTGTGTCCATTGCATGTGAATAGTTCATGTTTATCCAAATTAACTGGAAGAAAATTTGGGTTGAACTGGATAAAGAATTTCATATTCCTTACTTCCTGTCTTCTATTTCTGCCAAAGAAAACATTGGCAAAGGGTTAACGGATAAATCCTTCTGCCAATTACTTATTTTCCTTTTTGTTTCCTACACTCATGAGAGACACAACCTTGGGGCCTTAATTTTGCAAGGAAAGCTTATTACTAAGATATTTTTGTCCATTCTATTCTTTTTTTTATTTCTAATAGATGGAAAAAACACACACGATCTTCTTCACCAGTTGAGTATAAATTAGGCAATATAAAACAACATAAATAATTATTGAGAAAGATTAACAGTGGAGGTTTCGAAATCATATACACAATATGTGGTAGAGCCACCACATAAAGCATATCCAGTATGGTTATAGCGCCTTCATTTACTGCCCATACCTTAACACCATTGTATAGATAATAATGCCAAATAGCATGTCAAAAAGTACGACTATATGAGTTTTTTTAATTACTATATAGTATATAAAATAAGTAAATCAAATCCATATATGCAAACAAATATAATGTCTAATCACTTAACAATTAAATTAATTATCCTAACCAATGTGGGCATAGATAATATATATAACACTAGATACATAATACATAACAATTAATGCTAATCAATTGGCAAATCCATAAAAGATATGTAGATGAATTCCTAAAAATAGACATGCCATTAGATTTTATTTTGCAATTTTATTGAATCAATCTGCAGTAATTTGGATATGTTGAAATGGGAGAAAAATTATTGAGATAATATTAATATGCTCAGATATGACATCCTAAATAAGTCAGCGTTGTAGCTAAACCATAATGGTTGGGTCTAACATAACTTGATAATAATCAATCATTTGGACTTTGACAAGCTTTGTTGCATAATCCTTATGTCGCCATAAGTAGATACAGTATAGGTCATCCCCTCACTAGATAAGATTATGACTCTATACATAGACTTTTATAATATTTGTAACAGTAAACGTATTGTTTAGGTGCATTCATGCCCAGATACATCTATAGAAGGGTGTTTCTGACAATTAACATTACTACTTCTTCTGACATGATTATTGTATCCAAATCTCTGATGATTTTTCTTGTAATATTTTGTTGCCCAGGTTACACACAGTTTCCTCTTCCAACAGATATATTCGATACATGGCGCAAATGTGCTTTTGGTTAAGTTACTTTTAAGTTCCAAGCATTTTTTTTTATAAGTAAAAAAATATATATCAAAGCAAGACCAAGGTACAATACCCAAAAATTAGTAGTGACTCATCTTTGACATAATGTTAGATAAAAAATACTCCCAAACTCCAACAATCATGAATTTGTGCATTTTTAAAAAATTTCTCACTCTTTGACTATCCCTCATCAAAGATGCAATTGTTCCTAGATCTCCATGCAAAGTGTATCATAGCCGACATCAGAAGGTGTCTGGCTTTAGTCAAAGAGACGACCTCCTTTGAAGACATGCCTAAAGACTTAGAGCATCCACATGCAACATTTGGGTTACTCAAGATTATCGTAGCATCAAGGATGTCGGTGGGCTGCCATGGCAAAATTTGGGTTATGTGGCAAAATTTTGATGTTGCATTTAAATTTATCAATTTAATTTAATTTTGAGTAACAGAGTGTGATTGCATCAATTTGGTATCAATGCCAATCTTATTTGCCTAGTTTTGCTCAATAAAGTCAAATAGTCTAAACCGTTCAACATGTCGTTTGGATAAATTATAGAAACTTAATATAGGTAATCTATTCTATATAATTGTATTAATAATGTCAATGAGTGTGTACATTATAGACCCCTTGACATGCCACAAAACTTATTAAGATAAATTGAAATAATATTTATTATTTTTTTTGTAGCTTTTAACATCAACATTGTACTGTTGCAGGTAGAACATAAAATCCAAAATTTGGCATATAGTTGTGTTCTATTCTTTTTTTTTTTTTTTCTCCTTCATCGTACCACTCCAATTCTCCATTAGTGTTGTAGGTTGAAACATCAACACAATACTGAAATATTATGGTTCTAGCGAAAGTCTGAAACTCTCGACACAGCTATTGATTAGATTGACTTGAAGTAGTCCTTGGGCATCATATAGTATAGCCAAGATGGAGGATATATACGATTAAAAAATTTGTGTTTTGGCTGCCAAATATTGTCTAGATCTTCATTTACATAATTGTACTCTCTCTTAAATTGCAATTGCATAGTAATATGAGGTAAATGAATACTTCTATTTACTTCATCTGTTTAGCTTTGCTTGAAGTTTTTAGATTCATTAAAACTGACAAAAGTTTATTTTAATAAGCCAAAATTGAATTCTTGATTTGAATGAAACTGTACCTTTTCTTCTTATATGCATTTGCATCATTATTCCTACCCAGTTTTGTTGCCTATTCTAAAATTTCTTTTTTAAAAAAATTTTATTTACTCACATTTTATTGGATTCTTTTTTTTTTCTAAATCATTAGTTTCAATGATAAAATAAGTGATGCAGTTTTAGGTGGATCACCATTTGATCATCCACTTCAGCAAGGGTTTGTTATTGGTTTATCATTGGAAGTAACTCTTGCTTAACTTGCATTTCCTTCTCAATTTATTATTTTTACATTGTTGTTTTATAGCTATAACTATAACTATGCCAGTTCCAGTGCTAGTGTTGGTATCATGCTAGCCAAGTTCGTCCATTCAAATTGGTTAACTTATTCTAGAACTGATGCTAGGTGCTTCAAAACTGATTTTGATACATGAACATTCCTTAGTAGGATTGTCCTCAATTTGAAATACTAGTCCATTGGACATCAAGCTCACAAACTTGCTAACTTTGGTATCGTTAACAAAGGAAGTTTAACAAAGTAGCCACCTAATGAGGCTCTTGAATTTTCTTCTAGTCAACATGAAATGGGGTAATCCCCTCATTTGTCTTAGTTAGCATGAACTAACTAATTGAAATTTCACTTCATTAGGAAAGAAAAAGGACAGCCTAATGCACGAAGCTCCCGCCAATGTGAGGTATTGGCAGTCTCAGGGAAGGATGTATTGTACGTAGTCTTATCTTGCGTTGCTAGAGGTTGTTTTAGCGACTTGAACCCATGACCTCTTGGTCATATTGCAATAACTTCATTAGGAAATAGTTCGGTAAAATAACATTTTAATCACCTATTCTCCTTGCATAGTATAATCCCTAAATCTGCAATAGTTTGTTTGAATTTATTGAGAAAAATAGTATTTCAATGAATTGGAACCTCAAAAACCCAATTAGCATTGACTACCATGACAGTATTGACTTTAATCAACTTGAAGAACCCATTTGGACTATTACCTATTCTTAGCTAGATATCAAAGATATGTTAGTTGTAGAAACAATATATTTTTGAGTTTTCACTTTACCTTAATTAGTAAATACTAAATACTACTATTGTTTTGTACCTTTGAACTTTGGTACAAAGTAACGAATGTATCAGTAGGTGTTGTTTGAGAAGTTCAATTGAAGAGTAATATCACAAGGTTAATCCATGAAAAAATGTTAATTATAAACTATATGGATAGTTTCTATCTTGAAACCTCCATTTATTTTTTGCCTTAAGCATATACATGTTGTACAAATATGATATTATTTTTTTCCCTTTTAAACCTAATGGATGTGACCATGGTGACAAATCTATCTCGGATGATATGCTGTCATCTTCTACAGATCACATAGTTTCCTTCTTTATTTATTGATATCGTATGTGTTTGAAATCTCACTTTTAGTAGGCTTCCTTGTTCCTTCCAACCTTTTATTGCTTGAGGTTGATACTTGGGTAGGACTAACTTGGGAACTATGCAATGCAATAAATAATAGGATGAGAAGGATAATGCCAAACTTGAAGGGTAGCCTAGATGCTGACATCCTTGTATTTCTATGTGAAGGGACTCCTTGTTTTCTTCTAAGGTTTTTTTATGGTTCATGTTTTGTTCCAAGGTTGCATCCTTTAAAGAGTTGTCACTGGTTCTGATATCCTGTTTCTTAAGAAATGACAAAGGTTTATCAAGGTACACAGTAGACCCACCATGGCCTATAACAACAAACTATTATTTATATAACAATTAACCTCATAGATCCTGTAACTTATACTATACCAACAACCTTTTCTCAATTAGGTTGTAAGTAATTCTAAAAAAAAAACTACTAGATTTTTGAAGTAGCCTAGTGCAGGACTTTGTTTTACCAAGTAACTACTGAAAATAATATTGCAAGGAGGTTTACCTTAACTTTAAATGCTAAGGATAGAAAACAAGTCTCAGATTTCAAGATAAATCTAAGGCTCTATAAATAATTTGATGAAATCAACTTTTGCTCTGACTATTATGTTTATAATACTCATGACTTGTAATTACTAAGTTACTTTTATATTTTTGTAAGTATTTGATCCAACTAATGATGTTGCTTTATTTTTGAAGGTTGGATTAGCTGCTATCCTAAAGGGCTTTGTCCTAACATGTCAAGATGGAACAACATAGCTCTCTATGTCCTTGCACTAAGTATAGTAACATGATATGTTAACTTTATGTTCTATAATGTGCTAAATTCCTGATTAAATAGTTTTTTTTATAAATGTTTTCAGTTTCAAGCATAGTTTTAAGCATGGCCAGTATCAATGTTTGTACAGAGTAGTATGGCTGTAAGTATAATGCACTTGCTGAGCATTATGTCTTATGTCCAAGTCTGATTGATTCGGTACATGACTAGAGTATTCCAATTGAAGCAATTAATTAAATGTTGTTTGGGGTTTTATTTTTATTTTTGTCTTTTATGTTGTTTTGTTTTCTTAGGACATGCTTTCTTCTTTTTGTCTTGTGTCTTACTCTCTCTAATTTTTGTGTATCTACCTCCTCTTCCATCTTTTATTCCTTTGGTGTTGAATTGGCATAACTACCAATTTAGTGTCAGTACATACTGTATCAACCTAACACCAACCTTTATCTAGCATGAAATGATACTTTGAACATATGCTTTGATCTTGAAAATTTAAACTGCCTTCTTTGGTGCAACAGTGCTCCAGATTTACAATGACAACATGTACATTTCGCATGAACTAATATCATCTCATTATATGGTTGATACAAAAGGATACATGGTTCTATACAATGTACCATGGTCATATACATGGTTCCACATTACGTTTATAACATTTTCTTTCCTGATATTTCTGGTCTCACATTGATCATATATGTACTATCCATCTGCAAAGAATCTTGTAATGTGAAAATAGTTTCAATAATGTTTTTCTGCCCCAAGTGAAGATTGCCACAAAATTTTGACTAAATGCTCACCAACCTTTATTGCAACACTCCAGTTTGCATCTAATACCGCTTAAATATTGTAGTTTTCTGATGCTTGAGGATAATGGATTCATCATGGTCTAAGGTAGAAATTGCTCGGGTTCTTCAGGAAGGGGAAAGAAAAGCTATTTTTGTGAGAAGGAAGTGTTGATCGAATGATACTTTGAGAGGGGAGGGAGATGATTGTTGGAAGATGGTGGTAAAGGGCAGGGATGCGCCTTTCATAGAGAAGGGTAGTAATGCGCCTTTCATAGATAAGGGGCAGTGTTGGGTGGTGGTGGGTGGCAACTTGGTGATAGCCGTAATAGCCGTTGTGGGCAGCGCCCACATTGTGGCTCAAGGAAGGGAAGGCGGAGACAACCCTCCCATGCCTCCTTTTTATTTATATGTTATATGTATTATAATAGTCTGGATTATGGTTGATCACTGAAAATAACATAGTAATATAGCAGTTGATACAGTAGATTTGCTCTAGGTTTAAAGTTCTGGTACTGAGATCCGTTTCATTCTTAGCTCAAAATGGTTTGGTACTTGTGCCCATATGGTTAGCTGACAACATGGTCCCCTGATGCCAAAATCAATTGAATTTTTTTTATCATGCACCCAAATAGTCAATTTCCTTCTCCACATGAACATGAGAAAGATTTATTTCTAACCAAATGCAGTGTATTGGTTCTTAGGAAATGTTACAGAATTATTCTAGGATCTTCATATGAACAACAAGAATAACGGCTGAGAATTGTATTTCTAATTTTCATTTATATTGTAGTTTCCAAATTGCTCTTAATGTTATTCTGAAAACCCATACGAAGAAAAGCAAGTTCACTTTAGGATGCTATCATGAGCATAATCCTGCTTCTAAAATTTCTAGATCTAATACTCAAGCTGTATGGACAAGTATTCTTTAGCACTTACATGAATATTTGGAAAAAGTCTTGTATGAAATTATCTTAGACTTTTCGTGGATAACTATGGTTGTCTTCTGATGAAGACTTTATTTAGTCATTAAAATTTTCTAGATATTCTTACTCTAACATAAGCGAGTCTATTAATTTTTTATTTATTCCTTCTGTAATGATACTCTTCTTTGCCTATGATCTAATGGGGATGGAATTGTTTTTCTTCATTCTATACTAAATCCTTCAAAGTTTTGTATGTATGATGCTTACTGATTGTCTAAATTTAAATTTAACATTCAACATCTCAAATATAATCTAATAGTAAGTTTCTATAATAATCAAATATTAATATAAATATGTTTTAATTAATTCCTCAGTATAAGTTACCAAGACATTTCTCCTTCATTCTTTGAAGATGTAACTAAGACTACTTCCATCAAGAAAGCTCTTCTAGTTACACTAGCTTCTGTTCATTATGCAGGAGGAATACTAATGCTTCTGGGCTTTGGTGACATTGATCCCAGACAATTTTACTAGAATCGATCTCTCTGACATATACATTGCAATTTTTCATTCCTATGCTTCATATGCAAATCAAACAAGAAAGAGATAGACCAAAGAAGGCTTCATTAGCTACGATAAAATAAGATAAAATTTATTTAAATATACACGAGAATATAGTAGGAGATAGATCCCCATGGTGTAAAAGCATTCATATAGCGGACCCACCTAGTGGGATAATGCTTGGATGTTGTTGTATGCTTCATTTTGTTGATGTATAATTCTTCACATGTTTCATTCCCACTTGTTATTTGGCATTGGTTTACAATTTTTTTAATATGTCTTTGCTCAATTTTATACAACAAACTAAGATACACGTATATCTTGGCACTTCACTGTTCTGACTCATTTTTTCTGAGCTTTTCATATGAATCAGCTATAATATGCCTATTCTCATTGATGCAGTGTTGATATGAATCACCTAGAAAGGGACCTAAAATTTCTTGTGGTAATTTGATCTTTTCATTTTTGTATGATTTTATGCCTTGTAGATGCATTTATAACAAAATGCTTATGTTACTAGATGTAGAATTGTATGAAGAGAAAAATAAAATACATATATTCATCTCTACATAATTTACAAAGATTCCAACTAAAATAGGAGGATGCAGGAGACACTAGAAAAGGAGGATCACAAACAAAAGGAAAATAAAAATCTCTCTCAATCACAGATTGACCTCTCTTTTCCTTCTATGTTACTTCCCTTATCTATCAAATTAAATTAGAATATTCTTTAATACTGTCAACACTCCTCCTCAAGTTGGTGCAAAGGTATCTATCGTGCCCAACTTGTTGACTTGAAATTCAAATGTCGATTTCAACAAGCCCTTGATCAACACATCTTCCACTTGCTGTAAAGTTGGCAAAAATGGAGTACAAATTATTCCCTTATCGAGTTTTTCCTTTATAAAGTGTCGGTCAATCTCAACATACTTTGTTCTGTAATGTTGAACTAGATTTTGAACAATGTTGATCACCGCCTTGTTATCATAGTATAGCTTCACAGGAAGGTTAATTGCCTTAGTAAGATCTCCTAGGACCTTCTTAATTCAAAGAATCTTACGCACACCTTGAGCCATAGATCTAAACTCTGCCTGGGCATTGCTTCTAGCAATTACACTTTATTTCTTGCTTCTCCAAGAAATTAAATCGCCCCAAAGAAATGTACAGTGCCTAAAGTTGACCTCCTATCAGTGATTGATCCTGTCAAATCAGCATCAGTATACACCTCAATCCCTCTCTTGTCAGTTTTTTCTAAAGAAGAGTCCTTTTCTTGGAGTCCCTTTCAAATATCGTAGAATTTGATATGTAGCTTCAAGGTGCTCTTTAAATGGAGAGTGCATAAATTGACTCACCATACTCACAGCAAAAGCAATATCAAGTCATGTGTGACAAGTAAATGAACCTTCTAACTAGTCTTTGGTACCTTCCTGCATCTGCAGGAGTTCCTTGTTTGATTTCTCCAAGCTTAACATTAATATCTATTGGAGTTTCTGATAGTTTGCAGCCACTCATTCTAGTTTCTTTTAAAAGATCTAGAATATACTTCCATTGTTAAATCACATTACCCTTCTTGGATCTGACAACTTCTATTCCTAGAAAATATTTTAGCTAGCCCAAGTCTTTAATTTCAAACTCTTTGGCTAAGCTTTGCTTCAATTTGCTCATTTCTTCAGCATTATCACCGGTCAATATTATGTCATCTACGTAGACAATCAACACTGGAATCTTATTCTTAGTGGATCTTTTAGTAAATAGAGTATGATCATATTGGCCCTGAGTATATCCTTGACCTTTAACAAACCTTATAAACTTGTCAAACCAAGCTCTGGGACTGTTTGAGTTCATATATAGACCTTCTTAGCTTACACACTTTACTTCCAAATTTCTCAATGAATCCGGGTGGAGGTTCCATATAAACCTCCTCTTCTAGGTTTCCATTTACAAATGCATTCTTCACATCTAGTTGATTCAATGGCCAATCAAGGTTAGTAGCTATAGATAGAAGTATTCGTACTGTGTTTAACTTAGCAATCGAAGAAGAAGTCTCGGAGTAGTCTACTCCATAAGTCTGAGGACCAGGCATGTCTTGTACCTCTCCAAGGATCCTTCTGAGTTGTATTTCACAGTAAATACCCACTTACAACCAACAATTGTCTTCCCATTAGGTAGGTCCACTTTCTCCCAAGTAGTTCTTCTCCAAAGCTCTCATCTCCTCGAGAATAGCTTCTCTCCACTTAGGAACATTCAGGGCTTCCTGGATGCTGTTAGGAATGGATAGACAATTGTGAAATAAATGTACAACAGGAAGGTGAAATATTTTCATAAGCCACAAAATTTGACAGTGGATATTTTGAACAAGATCTAACACCTTTACTAAGAGCAATAGGAAGATCTAGTTGACTAGAAGAGTTAGACTCAAAGTTACATGGAAGATCAAGGCCTTGTGAATCATGAATTTCATGATTGAACCTCTGATTGGATTCTTGAGGATGCTGGGGACTAGGGCCTTCCTTTTTCTTTGAATAGACAAACCTTTATATTGTTTCACATCTATTTCTGAGCTTGTTCATTTTAAGATGGCATTATCACAAAGTGTTCTTGTTTGTTGGTAGATTCAATATTTTCCACATTTTTCTACCTCTTTTACTTTTAGTGATCGGGCATCATTAGGAACAAGTGCAAAGGTTAAGTCAGATTTATCAACACATTCATCTTCATTAGTTTTGTTCTCCCCCTGAAGATGAGAGTTCTGATATGAAGTTCCTTCAAGGAAGGTGATATCCATAGAGACAAATATCTTTTTCGAAACTGGATCAAAGCATTTGTAACCTTTTTGATTAGTGGGTATCCTGCAAATATGCATTTATGTGCTTTTGGATCAAGTTTTGTTTTTCTACTATCAAAATTATGAGCAAATGCAACAATTCCAAATATTTTCAAAGGGATGTTTGTCAATAACCAAGAATCGAGAAAGCATTATGTGAAAACCTGGATTGGAGTTCTAAATGCCAAATATCGGGTTGGCATTCGATTAACTAAATAGGTTGTTGTCAGAACAACTTCCCCTCTAAAGATACTTAGGGACCTTAGTTGTAAAACTCAAGGCTCTAGCAACTTCAAGGAGATTTTTATTTTTTCTTTCAGTAACCTCATTTTATTGGGGTGTATAATTACATGAACTTTGGTGCACAATTCCTTTCTCAGCAAAAAAAAATCCCCAACACATTGTTAAAGAATTTCATTCCATTATCACTTCATAAAATTTTAATCTGAGTATAAAATTGAGTTTGAACCATGTTATAGAAAATTTTAAATATCATTGTAGCCTCAGATTTTTCTTTTTGCAAAAAAACCCATGTGACCCTAGTATGATCATCAATGAAAGTAATGTACCAACGTTTTCCTAAAACGGTGGTCACTCTAGAAGGATCTCAAATATCACTATGAATCATAGTAAAAGGTGCTGATTTTTTGTACTACTGGGATTGAAAAATAGATCAATGATATTTTGCTAATTCACATAACTCACATTGAAAAACTTACAGCATCAATAGCTTAGGAAACAACCACTTTAAATATTGAAAACTAGGATACCCCAGTGTTGGTCCGAGTCGGCCGGCTGGAGAGGGTTGAGTTACCTAAAATACTTAAAACAATACCTTTCTCGATCTTTGGACTCAGGTTAGCAGCAATGACAAATAAAATTAAACAGAAATAGCAACTTTAAATAAAACAGTAAAAGGCACCGGAATTTACTTGGTTACAACCTAGCTGGTTGTTAATCCAAGACAAATGACAGCTCTTAAGAATCTCCTTCACTGAAGGCGGAGAAACCTTTTACACTCGTTTAATAGCTCAGACTACTGCTAGGAAAGCAATACAGAAGTTGTTCCATCTTTCCTAGGTTCAGGAGTCTTTTTATAGCCCCTGGAAAAACTTATCCTCATACTGAAAGCGCCTTCCATAGGGCTAGAAGGCGCCTCCAGCGTGGCAAAGGATAAAACTTTATCCTTTCCGCCAACAGCCAGATTGCCCGGTCGAAGGTACCTTCGATAGCCATGGAAGGCACCTTCCATAGCTGGTTGAAGGCGCCTTCAGCCATTGAAGGCAGCTTCTGCCTGAAGGTCGTGGAGGCGCCTTCAACTCCTGTTGAAGGTGCCTCTAGCAGGTCCATAGCTCCACTCTAGCTCTTTCGCTGCTCCGATCGCCTGGGTGATTTCGGCCAACGGAATAGGACTCACCCGAACCCAATTTTCAGCCTTCTCTCGAGCAGGCTTCCGCTCCGGCTTCTCGTCCCTCGGACGTCGCGCACATCCTTCTCGTCCATCGACCTACTCTTCCGCAGCGTCTCGTCCCCCGGACGCACCGAGCCCGTTGGCTCTCTCCCGTATCGTCCTTCTCGCTAGTCGCGTCTTCCGCTCGACTTCCTGTGCTCCTAAGCTCCTGCACACTTAGACACAGGGATCAGAACATAACAGGACCTAACCTAACTTGGTTGATCACACCAAAAATAACCTTGGGGTCCCAACACCCAGTCTATAATGTCATAACAAAATTTCACTATTATTGAAAACTAGACCCTTCATTAAGGAGGTAAAGCCCATCATCCTGTTTAGTATCCCCAATCATCTTCCCCGAGGTTAAATCCTTAAATTCACAACTTGAGGAACAAAAATTAGCTCAACAATTGTGATCATGGGTGAATTTACTGATGGATAGAAAATTGTATGAAAGGTTAGGAACATGTAAAACATTTTTCAATGTTATAGTTTGAGAAATAGGTACTGGTCCTTTTCCTGCAACAGTAGCAAAGGAATTGAAAAGACCCTAAGTTTTTTTTTTTGCATCATAAAACATTCCAAATAATAAGAAAACTTTCATTATTGATAAACCAAATATACATTCTAAGAATCTAGATAGAAACTATTTTATTTCTTTCTAAAACATAAATGTTGTTTATTTATTCTTAATGCGGAATCGAGGGTCCTCTGGAGTGTAATGTCCATGCAATCTAGTGAAGGGTCCAAGCCTCCAACGCCGTTCATATCTAAACCTGCTACAAACCCAAAACCTTGTGAGTTTAACTCAAGACCTCCAAACCATGGCGGAAAAATCTTCTTATCTAATTGCATATATCATTAAATCTACCTTTATTTGGAATTGTTGTTAAACATTCAAGCAAACAGGCATATAAGCATATTTTCATAAAACATTATACTATGGGTATCATCAACATTATTATAAGTATCCTTCGTACATTACGTTATAGGCATTTCCCTTTAGCATTTATCATAAATCATTTTTAGGTGAAGACGCGTTAACCATCTTTTATCCTTTGCTCGATTGATCAATCTGTTTAACCATGGTACCAAGTGGCGGGGCGCCAAGAACTCTCGCCACTGGGTCATGGCCAAATACGGAAATCCGATATTGGGGTCCCTCTCGAGCCTTGTTCCTTAAATGTGGTCCCTCTGGGGTCTTGGCCCTTCCAAAATTTCCATTAATCCTCATCATCATAGTTTTTTTTTTAGCAAATTACCATTACAATCAACTACTTAAGCAACATACAGAATCCACATGCGGCCATAGTTTTATCAATACCAGACTTCACAACTTACATCCATAGTAGTTAAGCCTAACTCCTTAAGAAGGGCTACTTGAACTCCACAAGATTCATGAACAACCTGAATGTTATGAGACATCATAGAGTGACAAACACTAACGGAATCGGACGAGGTATAGCGAGTTTCCTGCTTGAAGGTCATTTAAAACTAGATTCGGTTCCACCTCAAAGCTCCGTCATTACTAGAATTCACTACACTCTTGTCAATTTCCATGGTTGAATCTATTAGGTGAAGCAACCTGCCCCGCTACCAATTCTTTATTTGAGTCTATGCTATGTAGTTCATGCAACCTAAGGATTTCATGTGGCCAAGAATACATCTTAACACTCCAGAAGGGTGGCTCAAGCACTCTAGACATTATGACCATGCAATTTACTACCATGCCTATATTAAGAAACTAGGATCACTTAATGACTTATTAATGTGGAAGGAACCAGGCAAGATTCACTTAACTCCATGGTCATGCAATTCTAGTGAAAAGCAACACAAAGATTAGCTAATACCTTGGGCATGCAGTGTTAATACCATACCTAAATTAAGAAGCTAGAATCACTTAACAGTCCTACAAATATAAAAGAAACAAGCAAGATTCACTTAATACTACGGTCATGCAGTTTTAGTAATGGGAAGAATAAGGATTAAATTATACCATGGCCATGCAAAACTACTCCCTTTCCCTCACACTGCCGAGGAAAACCAAAAACTTCACCAATGATCACCCAAATCCATTACTTTCCACTCATTCTGACCAATAACTGAGACCCACCACATTTCCAGAACACAACACTGATACCCTCCATCCAACCCTGCCACCCTGAGCAGAAAACACCTCAGCACTATAACATCTAACCCAGTCCATTCCCGGCACCCAGAATTTGTCCACCACAAAGCAACTAGCTTGAGGAAATCTTGAACCTCACCCTCCCAAGCCAATCAATTTTCAAAAATTCCCTAGAAGAGCAAAGCAAGAAAATAAATAATAACAATAATCGATTCAATGGCCAACTCGATGGAATCCACTTCGCCGCAACCAATCTATTGCAAGGGAGCAAAACAACTCTAAAAATCATCTCCAACACTCAAATCCCAAACAGGCTACAAACGATCAATCCCTTGCATATAACACCGACACGACCATCAAAAACCCTCTGCTTTCCACCCGATATAACGCTCATCCCTACCATGGAATGCCTAGAGATCCCTCAAACTTGTTAAGTATATGAGTTCAAAAGAGCTGGAAGAAGTCTCGAAACCATTGAAAACAAGATGAAACAAAAGGAAAAGAAAACACAGACGTAATCAAGTGGAAGAAGAGGGTTCTAAGAGGTGCCTTATGTCTGGAGGCCTGATGTTGGCACAGGAGGCGACGACGAACAATGGTGAGACGCCCCTTTTCTTTCCTTCCGTGGAGACCTCCCTCCTCTTCCTTTTCTTCCGCCGAAACCCCTCACCTCTCTCTCTTTTTTTTTTTTTTTACCACCCACCCCTTATAAGAATCAATCCCTAGGGTTAGGCCCATTCCTTACCAATTGGGCTAAGCCCATGTGTCCATTAATTGGTTATTAGCAATTTAGCCCCCCTTAAGTAAAATAAAGAGTCTATTTCCATGTCCCCCCTTGGATTTATGTTTTTTTTAGAAACATTGGACTCTACACCCTCTCCCCCTTGAGTGAATTTCGTCCTCGAAATTTTAAACTTACCAATTAATTCGGGATAGCGGACTCTCATGTCAGCTTCTGTCTCCCAAGTGGCCTCTTCATCAGCGTGGTTCAACCATTTAACCTTGACCATCCCGCCGCCCGGTTCCGTAGCTTCCTCTCTTGCTGGTCCAGTATCTGTATGGGTCTCTCCTGATAGGACAGATCTGGGGTAAGTTGCAACGGTTCAAAATTCAACATGTGGGAGGGATTCGACATGTACTTGCACAGCATTGAGACATGGAACATGTTATGCACTCCTGCAAGATTAGGTGGCAAGGCCACCCGATATACCAATGTTCCCACCCTATCTATGATCTCAAAAGGCCCAATGAACCTCGGGCTGAGCTTACCCCTCTTGCCAAATCTAATAACACCTTTCATCGGTGCTATTTTCACAAAAACGTGATCACCAACTGCAAATTCCAAGTCCCTTCTCCTCTTATCAGCAAAGCTCTTTTGCCGACTTTGAGCAGTCTTCATTCTCTCCTTGATCCTGGCTACTAGGCCTGCTGTATGCCTCACGATTTCTGGACCCACTTCTGCCCTCTCTCCCACTTCATCCCAATGGATGGGGGATCTGCCCTCAATTGTATTAGTGTTGTGTTTAATTTCTATTTCCGCTGCTATCTTTCGAGTTTCTGAAAAACATGAAAAAGAGAAACACACTATTTACTCTCTCTAGCGCTTCTTTGATCCTATAATTGGTATCAGAGTAGAGACACTCTGAATTGGTGCAACCACCTTTCGAGTAAAATTGGTACAGTCACCTCTTCTGATAAATCTTTTAGTTTTTAGTTGCTTAAAATTGGTATAATACTACTCGAGTTGTTTTTCAATGTTCTTCTTTCTTTACTCCCGCACTACTAATTCAAGACCAAGTCTTGGTACATTTCTCTCAATTTTATTTGTGTGAAAAAGTTTATCGTCTACATGGCCCATCAAGATGCCCATCTCTTTTCTCTAGCTAGGACTTCGGCTACTAGAAGGGCTACATAGAGTACCACTTGAAGACTCAGGTGGAAATGTGTATCGTGATCTAGACTGGATTTACACTCCTTGCCAAAAATGGAGTATCACTCATGTGCAACAAATGAGATACGCCAACAAAGTGGCAAATTGAGGTCAACGCTAAGGCAACTCAAACCCTACAATGTGACTTGACCAAAGAGGAGCTGAACCGAATCAGACCATTCACAAGCGCCAAAAACCAATGTGAGAAATTCATAGAATTACAAAGGAAAGCAAGCGTGATTTAATATTGAATAAACTATATAACATAAAAATATAGGAAAGTGAGTAGTTAGTAAGTCAACTACACACCCAAATCCAAGATATGCTCAACGAGCTCCATTCGATCGGACAACAAGTAGAGAACCGAGATATAATAAGGTATGCACTTAACATCTTTCCTCGGAACACCTTGTGGGCATCTATAGTAGATGCATAGAAGATTTCCAACGATCTTTCAATTCTTAGATTAGACATGTTATTTTTCAAATTTGAGTCACATAAACAAACTAATATACGCCTGACCGAGAAAAGTATCACTTTGATTGTAGGTAAAATCGAGACAAAGGAGTGTTTGAACATAAAGGAAACCAAAAATCAAAGAAGGAAGGACCTAAAATTAACATGGTTTGAGTTGTTGAAAGAGTCAGATGAGGAAGAATAAGCTCAAGTGAACCTTTTGACACTACCAGCTCGAGAACAAGTGGCCGAAATCGAGTTTGAGCCCGAGTTTGGATCCAAATATGAAGCTAAGTCCGAGATAAGCCAAAGATCCATATCCATTTCAGACGAACCAAACAACGATGTACATTCTCCCCTAGTCAAAAAATTATACGATATGAATCACTATTTGATGCAAAAGTTAACCAAATCCAATGTGAGTCAATTCACTCTAAAAGGAGATAACAACCCTTAAGGAGGAGACTAACCTAAATTCTTTGACTGAACAACTTTATAATGGAACATCAACTCAAGTTCAAAACTTGAGGAAGAAAATTCTACTTTGAAAGTTAAAATCAAAGAACCTAAATAATCATTGGAAAGGTTCACTTTGAGCTCCAAAAATCTTGATATGATACTTGAAAAATAAAGAGTTCTATATAATCGATCTGAACTCGAATACAAGGCTAGGACTCATTTTAAATTATATTTATCTTTAGTAAATCGAACTATTAGAAATCAAGTCCAAGCATGAATCCCTAAATCAAGCTTAATTAATTAAGTTGGACCAAAATAATATTGGATACCCAAGGGTCAAATACATTACTTAAATAGACCTTATCAAGATTATGATCTAGGGGGAGCCAATAGAAAAACTATTTTTGTTATTAGATAAACTTATGTGCTTGGTTGATTTACTATTTTTTACTTTGCATGTTCAATTTATTTGCTGCTTAATTTAGAATGGTTAGATAAGGACTTATACTTGATTGATGTTTTCCCAACCTAATACCAAGGTGGGGTAAGATGATAGTGTAGTGTAGACCGATTGGAGAGGGTTGATTTGCCTGAAACAATAAAATAAAACATCTTTCTCCTCTTTCAACTTAGATTAGTAGCAATAGCATAAAAAATAAACAATACAAAATTAAAAGAAAGAGACTTAGAATTTACTTGGTTATAACCAAGGTGGTTGTTAATCCAAGACAAATGAAAGCTCACTAAGAATCTCCTTCGGTGAAGACAGAGAAGCCTCTTACACACACTAACAGCTCAAACTATTGCTAGGAAATGAATACTCAAGTTGTTATATTTTTCCAAGGTCCAGGGGTCTTTTTATAGCTCCTGGAAAAACATATCCGTAGGTTGAAGGCGCCTTCCTTAGGGCCGAAAAGTGCTTCCAGCGAGGTGCCGGTAGATAAAGTTTTATCCACTACAACGGCTTAAACCAATCTGGTTGAAGGCGCCTTCCATAGCCATGGAAGACACCTTCCATGATGAGTTGAAGGCACCTTCCATGTGTAAGGAAGGCGCCTTCCATGCGTAAGGAAGGTGCCTTCCATGAAGGCTTGAAGGCGCCTTCCATGCACAGTGAAGGCGCCTTCTAGCAAAAGGCTTCAGCTTCTTTTTCTCTTCCTCTTGCTTTTCTCATTGGGTGATTTCGACCAACCGAAACAAGGTTCATCCAAACCCATTCTTCAGCAGCCTTGATCCCCGGCTTCTTGTCCCTCAGACTGTCGTGTGCGTTTTTCTCATCCACCAATGTACTCTTCCGCAGCACCTCATCCCTCAAACACATCGAGCCCGTCAGCTCTCTCCCGTGTCATCCTTCTCGCTAGCTGCGTCTTCTGCTCGACTTCTTGTGCTCCTAAGCTCCTGCACACTTAGACACGAGGATCAAAACATAACAGGACCTAACCTAATTTGATTGATCACACCAAAAAAAACTTTGGGGTTCTAACAATCTTCCACTTTTTTGCTGTGAGCAACCCAAATTTAGTTAAGGTAAACTAACCATAAAGTAAAGATAATAAAATTGCAATACCAAGTAAAAATAATAAAATTATAATTATGCAATAAAGTGTAAAAAGATTTTTAAATTTAAATTTAATTTAAAATTTGAACTGAACTACTACATCTCCCTACACTTAATCTTCCCTTATCCCCCTTTGATCACATAAAAAATTGGGATACTAAAAAAAAATCTAAGGGTAACATTTTTAGAGAGAAAAAATTCAAATTTTTCAAAAAAAAAATTGAAAGAAGTTATCAAATTTTTGACAAAATTTTGGAAAAAGATTGTAACGTCAATATTTTTTAGAAACTTTAAGTTTTGCAAAAATAATTTCTAAGTAATGAAATTTTCAAACAATTAACAAAGATTGAAAGCATTATCTTAATTTCATAAGCTTATCAGTTTGTCAATTAAATATTTAATTCAGTAATTGACTTTCAGGCTGTGATGAGGCATTAGGCCTTCTTGGTTATTGGATCATCGACCACTTCTAGACAAAGCCTCTTAAAGAATTTAAACATTTAACTTTTCTAAAAGCCTTAGATTAAAAAAAAAAGTTAATCTAAGTGTAATTTTGTAACCCAATATAGGTTCTTTCTTGCTAGATTAATCAAGAATTTGGGGGGCACATAACTTTTGAGAATTTCTCTTATTTGACCCCTATGAAATCTAAGATATCAGCTTAGTCTTTTAAAATTTTGAGCTTGAATAGTTAAACATGTAAGGTTTTCTAAGTTTTCTACTTGTATCCTCAATTTATCATTTTTAATTTTTAATTTTTCAAAATCTTCTAACAGACAAGATTTGGTGAAAATTATTTTTAATTCTTTGTATCTTTTTCAAGTTTGCAACAGTCTTTAGTTAATAATTTAATAAATTTAAACAACTTATAAGAGATCGTACCTGACTTACCTTTTCGATCTCGTTGTTCGTAGCTCCCTTGAACTGCTACTTTCTACTATTGACGCTCCCTCTTCATCGATGCTCTCGATGCTCATTTCGGACGAGCTTGCTTCGTGTTCTTCTTCTTGATGACTTGCCAATAATGCAAGTCTGGAGAATGCTTCGACCTCTGATTCGGACAACGTTTCATCCCACATCGCCTTTAGGATCTTGTATTTATTCTTTTGGACGAGCTTCTTGTTTTTACCTTTGTCCTTCTCGTTGATCTTTAACTTAGGGTAGTTGTCTTTAACGTGCCCTTCTTCGTTGCAGTGATAACATCTGATTGTTCTTCCCTTTCTACCCTACGGATGGTCAGATTTTCTAGATTTAAGTAATTTTTTAAATCATCTTACCATCACTACCTTTTCGTCTCATCAAGAGAGGATTCTGAATCTTGTTCGTCCATCTTTTCCTTAAGGGCAATGTTGTGCTTCGGCTCCTTCGGATCTGCACATCTCGTTTTGTGGACTTTAAAAGTAGAAAATAATTCTTCTAATGTAGTTAAATCTAAATCCTTAGATATGTAATAAGCATTAACTAATGATGCTCATTTAATATTTCTAGGGAATGCATTAAGCCCGTACCTTAGTGAATCTCGGTTACTTACCTTTTCTCTGAGATTCATGAGTTCAGTGATGAGCTCCTTGATCCTTTAATGAAGGTGTGCAATAGTTTCGCCTTGTTCCAGTTTGATGTTGCTAATCTAGTTTCTGAGCAGATCCCATCTCGCGAGTTTCGCCTCTGAGGTTCCTTCATGTAATTTCAGGAACTTCTCCCAGAGCTGTCACGCCCCAGAGGAGTCCCTGTCCGAGAAAATTTCAGCAGCATCTCCCCTGTACGGTGGACAATCTAAAACTTTTCTACATTCTCACATACCTCAGCCACAAGCGGCTGGAATAATAAAAACAATAAAAAATACAACCACACATTCCACGCAGTTTATATAACAAGTAAACAGAAAGATAATACCCTGACTCAAAATCAACCCTACTCCACTACACTCGTAAAGCTCAAATCCGATGAACTCACCTCTTCTGCCGTCCAGGCAGGCATGTAGTAGAATAAAATCCAAATCCAAATCCATCGCAATAATAAAATCCATACAATGTCCATAAGTAGAATAATCCAAAACATAACAAGTTCAAAACAGTCTAGAACAGAAAAGAAACCAAAGAAAACCAATCATATCCTCGAGGTCTTCAGGGACCAGCAACTGGAACTCTCTCCTGACAGCATCAACCTGAAAATATCAACAATGGAGGCGGGGTGAGTCCAACACTCAGCAGGTACAACTGATATACAAAGTAGGGAAATAACACCTAGCACTAATCATGCGTACAGTCTCATGATAAGAAAGATAAAAATGCATCTGAAGTAACCAGGAGAGACTGTACTAACCAGGACCTGAGTATAAGGTCAAACAATTCGAGGGATAGGGAAAATCCTGTATACATGTCAAACATAGGTATCCAAACAATATGCAGCATATAAATGCAGCAAACACAAACACAAGCAATAAATGCATCATGCATATGATGCCAATGATACGTCCTGGTCACCCCTGACGCCAGTCGATCATCTCACACAATAGTGAGGCCGAGTGGGTAGGGCTGTGACAACCGTGCACTCTGTCGTCACTACTCCTGATGAGTGACCGAGTGGACGGGATGCTGTCAGAGTACACCTATCCTCCTACCCCAAATCATAAATGGGGGAGCACAATGCTCTCAACTCCCGGTACACGATGACGGGGAGGAATCCCTGCCGGATAACACGTTGTGTCACACTACCCATGAGCGGACCAACGGTGCCTAACAGAGTCCCTGCTGCAACACACTCTGCCTGAATCGACCACTAACCCATGAGTGGTGGTGTGTGCAGATCCATGTAACTGGCGATGTGCTCAACAATAATTGAGCGGACTATCGCACAGCATGCAATCATGCAAATGGTGCATGACAATAACCATAAAAACATCCTGACCTAATCCATATATATAGAAAAGTGCACCCTAGGTCAACGAATCATATCGAATCAAAGGTACACAGAAGGTATAAAAACCTAGGTCTTGAACATGGTGAAGCATGGCATATCACTACCCCCTATAAGCATGTATAAACAAATAAAGTATACATGGGATGCAAATCAAGCAATCAATCAATCATGTATCAGATATTGGGTAGTGACTAACCGAAACAAATAAAGGACATAATTAATGCAACTTTGTAAATTCACTACTATGTATATCAAATGACATAAGTCAAAAGTACCCGCCTCCGATAAAATAAAGGTCCAATTCTGACTCCGAGATACTCGTCTCGTGTCAAAGTCCTGTGTCAAACGATATACATACATTTATTTAGCTAGAACTCAACGAATAGCTAAATAAAATCTCAACGACCAATAGGATAAAATCCTAATCAACCTACATAAACATCTCTTTCTAACACAACTAACAATCCAATCTACATAACAAAAATTCATTGGCCGAAAACACTTACACTGATCTAATCAAAATGGTGATCAAGAAAATAACCAGCCATTCTGTGCTGTGGTGGCTGGAATCCAACAACTTTGAACCAATCGCCCACTGCTATCCAGAAGAAAACAAATCCCAAAATAAATCAATCAGGAGTTCTTACAGTAAGATATTAAATTCTTTACAGCATGTCTCACGATCTAAAATAATCAAATTACACTAAGATCTACTACTAAGACCAAAACCCAATATCTTACCTGAATTCACAGCTAAGTGACTGCGGTGAAAGGTTGTTTGCTGCAGAATTTGAACAAGCAATTGTATCTTGATCCACAGCACACAAAAACCCGCTGTAATTCTTCCTTCAATTCACAGTCCTCACCTCTGTGGACTAAGGTCCTCTATTGCTGATCAAATAACACTTCTGTTGCTGATCAAATAACACTTCTGTTGCTGATCAAATAACACTACAACCCCACTTCCTCACCAATCTGTGACCTCCCAAGATCGACTAGGGCACGCTACTGTGGCTGGAACAGAGGTCATTAGAGGAGAACCAGTGTAGAGAAACGAGTACCCTCGGTTGGCTCTCGTCGGCCGGTGAAGATAGCATCGACAGAAGAGAGGAGAAGAGAGTCTTCGGCGTGAACGGCTGTGAACCCAAAACTAGGGCACAGAAATCGGTCGAATAGGTGGTGGTGGTGGAGACGACTACGGCAGAGAAGAAATTGGCCGGCGGAGATGCTAGGGCACCGAGGCGGATGACATGCGCTACCGGCGATTGGCGTCGTAGGAAGGAAGATTGTTAGTGCTGTGAGGGCTCGGGAGAGAAGAACAAAATGGAGGCTCGCGGTTCGCTAGGGCACAAGGACTGCGTCCTGGTACGGCAGTACTCAAGCGGCATCGTCTGTGTCTGTGGCGCTTGGCGTCCCGGCGAGTGAAGAGGAGCGTCGCTGGTGAGGAGAGGGAGAAGGTAACCGGAGGTTAGGGCAGAGAGAGGCGCGAGGGTGAGGCGTCGGCGCGAGAAGGGTTGGGTGAGAGTTTCGGCAGGGGAGAAGAAAAGAAATAAAGGAAAATAAAAGAAAAAGGAAATGTAACTATAAACATTTCCTCGTTTAAACGGGGTAGCCTAAACAGGCTTTTCCGGGCCCCGTTTTTGTCCATGTTAACTCGTCCATACGAGCTTCGAAAAATTTCCAAAAATTCCGGAAAATTCCCTTATTAATATTCGCCTATTTTTCGATATTTTACAAGAGCTCCTTCGTAGACTCATAGGCTCTGATTCGATTGACTTCTTATAGCAGTAGAACACTTAGTATATGGAACTCTGCTTTGCCATTTGCCACGAAATCATCCTGCTCCTTTTTGATCCAGTGGTATTTTTCTTTATCTTCGGGTGCTACAAAACTAAACTCCATTATTAAAAGTAAATCGAAATCAGTTTTGAAAAATACCTCCATCTCCTTTTTCCAGTTGGCGAAATCCCCCTCGAACTTTGGTGGGTGAATGTTTGATCCGATCATCTCATATGCTTCGTTCGACGGTTAGTCCTCCTGAAGCTATTAGGCTCTGATACCACTTGTAGGTCTGGATAGGCCAGTTGGAGAGGGATGTGT
Organism: Zingiber officinale; assembly: GCF_018446385.1. Lineage (NCBI taxonomy): Eukaryota > Viridiplantae > Streptophyta > Magnoliopsida > Zingiberales > Zingiberaceae > Zingiber > Zingiber officinale. The sequence goes on from NC_055991.1 coordinate 78,994,264, forward strand.
TGCCTGAAACACTAAAACAAAACACCTTTCTTCTCTTTCAACTTAGATTAGTAGCAATAGCATAAAAATAAACAATATGAAATTAAAAGAAAGAGACTCTAAATTTTCTTGGTTACAATCGGGGTGGTTGTTAATCCATGACAGATAAAAGCTTACTAAGAATCTCCTTCGGTAAAGACAGAGAAGCCTCTTACACACACTAATAGTTCAGACTATTGCTAGGAAATGAATACTCAAATTGTTACATCTTTCCTAGGTCTAAGGGTCTTTTTATAGCCTCTGGAAAAACTTATCCGTAGGCTGAAGGAGTCGTCCATAGGGTTGGAAGGCGCCTCCAGCGAGGCACCGGTGGATAAGTTTTATCCACTACAACGGCTCGAACCAGCCTGGTCGAAGGCGCCTTCCATGATAAGTTGAAGGTGTATTCCTTACACATGGAAGGCGCCTTCCATGAAGGCTTGAAGGTGCCTTCCATGCACAGTGAAGGCGCCTTCAAGCAGAAGGTTTCAGCTTCTTTTTCTCTTCCTCTCGCTCTTCCACTTAAGTGATTTCGGCCAATCGAAATAACGCTTACCCGAATCTAATTTCGGCCTTCTCCTCGATCAGCCTTCCTCTCCGACTTCTCGCCCCTCAGACCGCCGTGCGCGTCCTTCTTATCCACCGGTGTACTCTTCAGCGGCACCTCATCCCTCAAACGCACTGAGCCCATCAGATCTGTCCCGTGTCGTCCTTCTTGCTAGCTACGTCTTCCACTCGACTTCTTGTGCTCCTAAGCTCCTACACACTGAGATACAGGGATCAAAACGTAACAGGACCTAACCTAATTTGGTTGATCACACAAAAACAGCCTTGGGGTTCTAACAGATAGGATGTTAGAGAAGTTTGGTCTAGGAGTCAAGTGGGGTAAGGCTTACCTTACTTGGTCTACTTAGTTAAGTGGAACTAACCGAAGCTATCTCGCCACATCCTAGACTAGTTTGACTAAGATTTCTCAATTGATTAGCTAAGTGTTAAATTTTACAAATCATCTTTATCTAGAAGTAGTCATTGCTCTGATATCTAAAAAGACCCCTATGGTCTAGAAGTTGAAATCTAAAATGTGTACTTATTTAATCGATACTTAAAACTTAAATCTAACATAAGATCAATCTTTAGAATTTAAATTAAATTAATAAAGATAAAATTAACAACCATCTCACAAAACTTATAAGGTTCCTTGATTATCCCTGGGGCTATGGTGCCGTAATAGGATATCCAAATTAATTAGTATACAAATCAAAGGAACATGAATGATTAACTACAGACTATATTTATCATGAGTTATAATGATGTCCCTGTAAATCACCAAATGAGATGAGGAAAAACATATATTGTCTTAGAACACTTCCTAAATATAATTCCACTACTAAAATAGGAGTGGGTATCGAATGGACCGTGACAATTGAATATAGTTGTAACAGATCCAGCCACCTACATTGGTAAACGAGATTAACTGGATAATTGTTGAGGGTAACTAACAATTCTGATATTTTCATCCTAAATTAGCATGAGGTAGCATAGCTCTTTTATACGGTGATGATGAAGGGCCCCACTCCGCTACCATGGGGGAGGTGAAAGTCAAGGCGGTCAGCATGGGGATAACATCGGCCGGTGGGACATCGCTTTGACACGGGGGACAGATCGCTCTCAAGGCGGCAATGTGTAGAAGCCGAGTCGAGCGGCTACCTCGCTTGGCCAGACAGCAGAGCTTGATGTGTGCGAAGTTCAACTTCGGTAGAGCGGCTACCCCGCTCGGCCTAGCAGTAGGCTTCGACAATAACAGAGTAGAACTTCAGTCGAGCAGACACACATTGAGGAACCGCGAGGTCCTGGCCGACCAAACTGGGCACCAGGGCGACGGAATTTCGACCGAGCGGCCAACCCGCTCGGCCTAGCAGTACACTCCTGAAGATATCCAATGATATCCTTTTGGGAGTTGGTGCCGCCGACACCGGGCATGGGCTGCTAGAAGATCATATGACAGAAGGTTCCACTGTCACTTCATATATATGCTCGACCTGTTAAGGTACTGCGTCAGAGATACTTTACCGACAAGTCTTTTTAGGGAAAGTTTTGAGAAGTGTGCTCACCTTGGGAAGCGTGCATGTACGTTACCGAAGCTCTATATAAAGGGGAGTCCAAACATCAGCGGAGGTATGCGATATTCACTGTTTGTGCTACAGTCTTCTTATTGTTTCACTTTCCATTCCATCACCGGTGACTAACCTAAGTGTCGGAGGACCAACGTCGGGGACCCTTTCCTTGGTTCGGCACTGACGTAGTCTGTGTTGCAGGTCCCTGTGGAGTCCACATGAGATCAGCATGAGCACCACATCCCCAGCTTTCCGCAATTTGACTTTTGGACAGGATCATATTTGGTGCCATCTGTGGGAACATCACCTGCATCCGAGCAGAGAAGATGGAGGACGTTGAACGACTCACCACCGTGACACTCACTCAGGAGGAGCTTGAGATGCTCGTTTAAGCCCGAGCAGCAAAAATGATCGAGCAACAACAATAACAGGCACTACCTGATCGGCAAGCGCCACAGCCTGCAACATCGACGACTGGTAGACCAGCGGGGCAGGAAGACCGAGCGGAGCAAATTTTCGTATGGGACAGAACAGAAGGCCGACCGACACATAGGGCGAGGCACCGCCCACGCCGATACCCTTTCATCGCACCCTGTTCCAAACCCCCTCGGAGATAGACTAGGCGCATCAAGAGTGGGGATCATCTTCGGATGATATTCCCGTTCGGGATGCACGAAAAGGCAAGGCGCCCCGGAGCAACACATTGCCCGAACGAATTAATCGACAGTTCTCAAAGGAGATCTTACAAGACCCTCTGCCCCGACACTATACCCCGCTGACGATCGGGACGTACAACAGATCGATCGATACAGATGATCATCTGAATCGGTTTGACAATGAAGCCACGCTGCACCAGTACACAAACGGAGTGAAGTGCAGAGTCTTTCTCACTACGCTCTCCGGATTGGCGCAGGGTTAGTTCTGAAGACTGCCGGATGGCTCAATACGAACTTCAAAGATTTTCGAGCCTCATTCCAGTATCATTTTGCCAGAAGTTGACACTACCAGAAGACGACCGTCAGTCTCTTTACCCTAAAGCAAGGGGTCATGGATATCCTCTCGGTCTTGTCTGAGACAATGATGAACGCCTTCACTCAGGGGCTCGCCGAGAGAGATTTTTTTCGATCACTTATTAGGAAGCCGCCCAGGGACTTCGACCACATACTCAAGAAAGCCAACGAGTATATAAATGTGGAAGAAGCCCAAGTGGCTAGAAGAAAAGAGGCGCCGATCGAACCCTCAGCGCCGATCGAACCCTCAGCATCGATCGAGCGCAGATCATCGAGCAGCCATCAACCGCCCAAGGGGCCAAGGGCTAAAGGAGCGCGACCACACTAGGAGACCAGGGCACACGCTATACAGCATGTGACGTCTAGTCAGTCGAAGGCGTCAAAGGGTAAAATATAGACGCTGATGTTTTGTTCTTTCCACCAATCGGTGACCCACAACACGCGTGATTGCCGTGGGCTAACACCAATCGTCAGCCGACCGGCTCCGCACATATATCACCGTCAATCTCCTTCTCTCGATCGGCGACAAAGGCATTGATCGACCGGGCGGCGATAGGAAGAAAGAAGGAAGCCCGAGCGCCATCACCAACATCAGTGAAGGGATGACACCGATCCCTCCAGAGTCCCGACAAAGCAAAATAGACCATCCGCTCGGGAAGAAGAAAACAGGAACAACATTTCCCAAGGAGAGATAGGCATGATCGTCGTAGGGTCGACCGGCGGTGACTCCAATAGAGTCAAGAAGTCATACGCTCGACAGTTGAAGATCCACACCATGGGATGCGGTAAGAAGAAGGCCGAAGGGCCCCAGATTAGCTTCGGCCCCAGCGACTTAGAGGGGGTGGAGATCCCCCACGATGACGCGTTGATTATCCGAGCGGTAATTGCTAATTACACAATTCACCAAACTTTTGTTGATACAGGGAGTTCGATGAACATTATTTTCAAAAAGATATTCAATCAGTTATAAATTGATCGAAGCGAACTGGTGCCCATGACAACCCCATTGTACAACTTCACGGGAAACGAAGTACTACCGCTCGGACAGACCGGCTTGGCATCTCGCTCGGAGAAGAGCTATTGAGGAGAACCAGGACCACCAACTTCATCGTGGTAGAACGTCGTCGGCCTACAATGTTATATTAGGTCAACCAGCCCTCAACGAGTTTTGGACGGTAGTATCTACTTAGTGCCAAAAAATCAAGTTCCCGGTAGACAACCGGGTCGGCGAAGTCAAGGGTGATCAGATGACCGCCTCGGATTTACTACGCCGAGATGGTCAAGGCTAAGTCGAGATAGTGACTCGAAAGAACTCAGGTTTGAGGTAAACACGATCACTAAAAACCCTATCTTGGTATGAAGAAAAGGAGGAGGTTCAGATCCACCCAAGCCGAGCGGAAGCAAAGAACCTTCAACGTCGCTGACTTGGAGACGTGAAGAAGGCAGAGCTGGTCGTCTACCTTAAACAAAATCATGATGTGTTCGCCTGGTCGACACACGAGCTTCTTGGTATCTCCTCGAGCATGGCTCAGCACAAGCTTATGTCTGACCAGACGCTCAGTCAGTGAAGCAAAGAAAAAGAGATTTCATCATGGAGCAAAATGTGGTCATCCGGGCGGAGATAGAGAAGCTGCTGGAGGCCGACCATATTAGGGAAGTTTAATTCCCGAGCTGGTTAGCCAATGTTGTGTTAGTCTTCAAGTCGGGCAACAAATGGCGGGTCTATATCGACTTCCGCGATCTGGACAAGGCATGCCCAAAGGACTTCTATCTGCTGCCCAGGATAGACCAAATGGTGGACTCAATGGCGGACTGCAAGCTGATCTGCATGCTCGACGCGTACCAAGGGTACCACCAAGTATCGCTCGCCCTGAGGATCAGGAGAACGTCAGCTTCATTACGGTCGACGGAACATACTGCTACAACGTCATACCGTTTGGACTCAAGAACGCCAGAGCCACTTACCAGAGGCTGATGAACAAGGTGTTCCGATAGCAAATCGACTGTAATATGGAGGTTTACATCGACGACATATTAATTAAATCCCTCCGAGATGCTGACCTATGCGTAAATATCAACAAGACTTGCCGGACACTGAGGACTTATGAGATAAAACTGAACCCAACAAGTGTCTGTTCGATGCGAAGAGTGACTGCTTCCTGGGCTAAATAGTCACCGAGCGGGGAATTGAAGCCAATCCGAGCAAGGTCAAAGCTTTGTAAGACATGTCGCTGCATCAGAACTTGAAGGAAGCTCAAAGGTTGACCGGTCAGATCACGACATGATCCAGGTTCATATCCAAATCGTCCGATCGGAGCCTGTCATTCTTCAAAGTGCTTCGCCGAGCCATGAAATTCCAATGGGACTCTGAGTGTGACTGGGCACTGGAAGAGCTGAAGGAATATCTAAACTCTCTGCTTGTATTAGCCAAGCCAGTTGTTGGTGAGCCACTTTGGATTTATCTGTCATCCAACGAACATGTTGTGGGATCGGCTTTGGTTAGGCAAAACGACCAAGAGCATCAGTCTGTATATTTTTTGAGCCATATATTGAAGGATGTTGAATCTCGCTACACCAATCTCGAAAAACTAGCGTATTCTTTGATTCTCGCTGCTCAGAGGTTTCGTCCGTACTTCCTAGCGCACACAATCATCGTGCTAACTAACAATGCCTTGGGACGAGTCCTTCTCAACTCGGAAGCATTAGGAAGGTTAATCAAATGGATGACCGAGCTAAGCGAATTCGACATTTAATATCAACCCTGAGCGGCAATCAAGGCTCAAGCCTTGGCAGATTTCGTCATAGAAGTCCAGAGTGATAAGCTAGCGGCAACATGGAAGATCTATGTGGACGGTTCATCCATTTGGCAAGGTAGCGGAATCAACATACTACTTATCTCACCACATGAAGATCTATGTGGACGGTTCATCCATTCGACAAGGCAGCGGAATCAGCATACTACTTATCTCTCCACGTTAAGACCGGATGCAGCTCTTCGTTCGGCTGGACTACAGAGCCACTAATAACGAAGCAGAGTATAAAGCACTGATAGTCGGCCTATAGGCAGCTCAGCATGTTAGAGCAGTTAAAGTCCTCATCCACTCAGACTCCCAGCTTACCACTTAGCAACTATCTGGTACATTTGAGATAAACAATGCCCGACTAAGGCTCTGCAGAGACCTTCGAAAAGCTAAAGACCAACTTCCAAGAGGTCATTATACAGAAGATCTCCCGATTGGAGAACTAGGTGGCGAATGAGTTGGCAAAATTAGCCAGTTCACTGTACCCGATCATCATAAGGCAACCGATCGAGAAAGTCTCGCTCGTGGCGTACATCGATCGGATGGAGGGAATAGCCTTCCCAAACGACTGGAGGAAGGTGCTAACAGAGTTCCTGCGATCTGGAGCTACACCTGTCGATCCGAAAGAAGCTCGCTTATTGAAGAAGAGGGTCGGGTGGTTCACCCTGATCGGGGACCAGCTTTATAAGAGAGACTTCTCCAGGCCCCTTCTCAAGTGCGTTGGATCGAAAGACGTCGAGTACATTCTGCGAGAGGTGCACCAAGGCTCTTGCGGAGGTTATCCGGACGGTCGTGCATTAGCCTGAAAGATACTCCTGGCCGGATATTTTTGGCCGACTCTCCAAGAGGATGTCGCTCAGATGGTGGCCACTTGCTTGTATAGTCAGAAGTATCACAACTTGCCGCACCAACCAACTGAAGAAATGAGCATCGACAGTATCTTTCCCGTTCGACCAATGTGGCATGGATATCGTTGGGCCATTCCCAATGGTGACCGGTCAGCGGAAGTTTCTGCTCGTCGCAGTCGACTACTTCTCTAAGTAGGTGGTAGTCGAGCGGCTTTCAAGAATCACCGAGCAGATTGTCATCAAATTTGTTTGGCAGAACATCATTTGTCGGTTCGGCATCCCATGCCGACTCATATCTGACAAGGGAAGGTAGTTCGCTAGTCAAAGGCTCAGAGAGTGGTGCGGGGGCTATGACATCCAACAAGCCTTCACCTCTGTGGCCTACCCCTAGGGCAACAGGCAAGCCGAAATCACCAATCAGGAGACAGCTGGGTTGACGAACTCCCCAGTATGCTAAGGGCCCGCCGCACGACCCCGAAGGAGGCGACCGGCGTGACCCCCTTTTATTTGGTATATGGCAAAGAGGCAGTCGCCCCCGTGGAGGTCGGAGTAGAATTTGATCGGGTGTAGTTCTACGGCAAAGGAAACGCCGAACGAAGGATTATGGAGCTCGACTTGGTTGACAAAACGCGGGCAAAAGCATCGGTTTGGCTAACGGCGTACTAGCAACGGATGAAACAGAAGTACAACTAGAGAGTGATCCCGAGGTCCTTCCAGGTTGGCAATCTCGTCTGGAAGAAAGTGAAGTCGGTTGGCGACGTCACTAAGCTCGAGGCCCCATGGGCAGGGCCTTTCAAGGCCGTGCAGAAGCTCTGTTCGGGCACTTACTATCTGGAGGATGAAGAGGGAAGACAACTCGAGAAATCATGGAGCGCGAATCATCTTTAACCCTACAGGGTTGGATGAGAGGTGCACGAGTGAATACTATGTACAATATTTTTTATTTCTCTCCCGAACGCAGGGCAAATTTTGAATAAAAAAATGAAGGCCTCTTGAAGTACATCTCCCCCAACGGTCGAGCGATGACCTTAAACCTGAGTTTACGTCAACGATCGAGCGACGACCTTAAACGCGTGTCTCCCTCAATGGTCGAGCAGTGACATTAAACCCGAGTTTACGTTAATGGTCGAGCGGCGACCTTAAACCCGAGTTTACGTCAACGGTCGAGCGGCGACCTTAAATGCATGTCTCCACCAACGATCGAGCAACGACCCTAAACCTGAGTTTACGTCAACGGTCGAGCGGCAACCTTAAACGCGTGTCTCCACCAACGGTCGAGCGACGACCTTAAATGCGTGTCTCCACCAACGGTCGAGCGGCGACCTTAAACTCTTGTCTCCACCAACGGTCGAGCGGCAACCTTAAACGCGTGTCTCCACCAACGGTCGAACGACGACCTTAAACGTGTGTCTCCACCAACGGTTGAACGACGACCATAAACGCTTGTGTCCATCAACGGTCAAGCGACGACTTTAAACCTGGGATCACAGCAAACGCCGAGCAGCGACCTTAAACCCTTGGCTCAGTAAGAAGACAAGCGTCGACTACTCAAAAGCCTAAGTCTTCAAAATATAATGACCGTTCAGCACTATTCTTCAAGACATCCCCGGGATTGATCGACAGTTCATAGAATCAAGACGTCACTGAGTTTAAAAGGGATCGGTCAGCTGGATAGACTAATTACTGATGAACGGAATCATGAGGCAATGAGTTCATGCAGTGCTCAAAGAAAAGGGGAGTCAAAAAAAATATTTAAGGAGATAAAACTCATCCGAACGGACGAGCATTCATTAAGACTTCAAAAATTTTTGGTCATTTAAAAGGGACTCTCGGTCTCACTCAAGGTAGTCCAAAATGTCGTCCGATAGCGCTGCAGTGAGCTTATCCCGGCTGATGATGTTGCTGGTCAGAGCGGTCGATAGATACCTCCCTCACGGAGCTGGTCGATCGTCCCGTCAATGGCTAGGTCAAAAAGGCGCATAGCCCGATCGGCGACCTTCTCGTTGAAAGCATTCGAGCGAAGGTAATTCTTCTTCATAGCCTCAAAGCGGCTTTTCTTGGCTTCTTGGTAGGTCTTCAGGGCTACTCGGGTGGCCTCTAACTCATTCTTCGCGGTGGCCAGCACAGTGTCCTTGGAGGCGAGTTGGCCGCGAAGGGCCGTTTCTTTGGTCGACTGGCTGTTCCGCTCGGCGACCAGGAAGTCCTCAGCTTTCTTGAGTTTTGGAGCGAGGGTCCTGGCCTCCTTATTTTTCAGCTCGAGGTCTTCGATGGCCCGATTCTTCCGCCTGTTGGCCGACTCAATTTTATTATAAAAAGTGGTGACTTGCTTATTGAGTCGGGCTAGAAGAGTGGCCTGCCTGGAGCTCTTCTCCCGTTCAACCTCGAGCAATTTGTTGCTCTTCACCAGATCAACTCGAAGTTTGGCCACCTTGGCGTTTGTTTGTTCTTGAGCGGTGGAGGATGGGCCGCTCGACGCCTTTAGTTTCTTCACTTCCTCCTCTAAAAATACGAGCCTTTGGTACATGATTAGGCTCTCCCACCCAGTACTGCAAACAAAGCAAATATAAGCATTGATCAGAAGTGAACTATGCAAATGTAAAGGTACAACTTACCCCAGTGGGCATCTGGGTGTGGTTGTCCGCGAGTGCCCCCGGAGGCATCACCGTCGCACGGGTTCGGGCATCTTCCCATATTTTGGCAAGTGGCCCTTGGATGATGATCTGGTGCTCTGGAGCTCAGGACTCGGTGCTGGACTCGCGCCATTCCTCGACCGACAGATGCAAAATCGTCGTAATGTGTTATTGGCCGCTCGAGGCTGACTGCTCAAAAGTCGCCCGCCCGGACGACCATGATGAAGAAGTCGGTCGGATGCCCGACTTCTTAGTCTTCACCTTTGGTGGCAAGAAGGCCACCGACGGTGAGCAGATCATCCCCTCAGGTGAAGTGGACTCTTGGACGGGAGCAGGGGTCGACGTCTCCACCCATTCGGCGAAGTGTACCCCAGAAGTGGCGGAGCGCGATGAAGGCTCCACCCGGCGCCTCTTGCGCCTGATCAGTGGCTTAGCTGAGGAGGTTGAGCCCGAATCCCCCTCAACTTCGACAGCCAACTGTCGTTCAGAAGGTTGGGAGCCATTGGTCCCTCCAACACTTGCTAGAGCGGGAGCCGCCTCGCTCTCGTCCAGCGGCTCCTCTTGCGAGCCGACCGGCTACAGGCCGCGGCTTCCCAGTTCTTCGACAGCGGTCGCGTTGATCGCAGCATTCGCGAGCTTCGCCTTGCCAGCTAGATGTGCGAACAACATGAATTCGACTTCACGAAAGGAAGAAAAATCGGTTAGAATCAAAGAAAAGAGTAAAGTGGTCGCATACCTAGGCTGAATGAAAGCTGGGTGCGGATCAGACTCAAGCCGAAGATATAAAGGACACCTCCAATAGTAGCTTGTGGATGTCGTATTTCTGACTGGTCAACATGGAAGCTGCGTTGAGGTAGTCCGATTGGCTCTTGTACTTCTTTAGTGGAGGTTGAGTCGTCACGTCGAGCTACCAGTGTGTTGGGAAATCCAGTCACTCGGGAAAAAGCGCAAAAAAGTACTCCATCCAGTATTTATTGGAAGTCGGCATTTTATCAAAGAAAACCAAGCCCACTCGGGCTTGGAAAAGTCCCTACTCGAAAGATTTGGGATAATAAAAGTAATGAAAGAGCCGGGGAGTGCGGAGAATGTCGTGCAGGCGAAAAATGATCCCCACCTCGCACAGCAACCGAAAAGAGTTCGCCACTAGTTGATGGAGGGAGACTCAAAAATATTTATACACAGAAGAGAAGAGAAGAAAAGAAGGGATGGAGGGCTACCTACATATATAGTTTATCTTCTCTATGCTGTCATCGACATTAAACCTCAATGCTTCTCATCCTATAGTTTTTAGTTGTCCTATGCTCGTTCAAAGGACCTAAAACCACTGACCTGCAATTAGGTCACATTAAGTCATACTCCATGAGTTGAACCAATACAACCGTAGTTATTATCTTACGGTTCCTTGGATGTCCCATATTATCCTTTTCCCAACTCCATCCAACCTTGAGTCATCAAGCTACCAACTTGGCCATGCCAATTCATACTCCACAAGCTGCTCCAACATTATCCAGTGTTTCTCATTTTGTAGTCCCTCAATTGACCTAGAAAACTTGATTATTTGAAATGTATCAAGGTGATTGTGTGGTGCAGAAAGCACTAAATAATTGAACTTGGAAAAGGATTAAAAATTAAGTTATATTGTGATCTAATTAGGTTGATAAAATGTACAGGTAGTTTAATCAAAAAGTCCTAATAGGTCAAGTTGATAGGATATTAGGCAAGGTAAAAATCCTAGTCGATACTAGAAAAAGGTAAAAGTCATAATAGGTCAAGTTTACTAAAAACTAGGCAAGGGAAAGCCCTAGTAAATTAGTTGAACCAGATGCTAGGCAGAAAACTTGACAGATTAAGCACATGAGGTGGGAAGTCAAGATGGATTTGGAGGACTGGATGTATAATAGGTTGATGGGTCTCGAGGATCGGATATCGTGAGGAAATCCTAGGGGTCGGAGGATCAGATGTCGAGAAGGAAGTCTGAATAGATATAGAGAACCAGATGTTTGGTAAGTCAAGTAAACTATTGTGAGAGAAGTAAGTGAGAATGCGTTCCCTTGAAGTGAATAATAAGCATCTGTTCGATCTAGGATTTTACTAGAAATTCAAAAGTAAAGACCAGACGGTCCTGAGACTATCAAATTAGTTTTCTGCCTTGATACCTGTGTGGGGAACTCTATGATGTAGGCAGTCAAAGCAAATGGCTTGGACGAAGTTCCAGATGTTTGGAGGAATTTTCAGCCGCTAGAAGGTTCTAGGCGCCTTGGAACAAACCTAGGCACCTAGGATTCATGTACCCTGGAACATCCAGGGCGCTCTGGCACCCTGAACCAAAAAACTTATCAAATAGATAACATGTGATCACATCGGATTGGATAAGGCTTACTTGAGGTGCCCTAGGTCATTCGAGGTTTGGCTAGAAGCTTCAAATCATCAATTGCTACTCTTCTTCTAAGTGTTCCATGCTTTAGAAACGTCGTTATGATGCTGAAATGCTGCTCCAACAACGACACTCTTCTTCATCCTCTTCTTTTCAGTGTTGGTATAATTTGTTTTCTTTGATTCGTCTTATTCATACTTTGTTTTATAAGGGCGGTAAACATTCTACCCTCCTAATTTTTTTGTAAACGACAAATTGATATTATTAGATTGTCCATAAAAAATGATCAAAGATCATGAGTTTTGGACTAGCAGTTATCAAACTATGAACCAAGTAAAAAAGAAATTGTATTAGTGTTGTGTTTAATTTCTATTTCCTCTGCTATCTTTCGAGTTTTTGAAAAATATGAAAAAGAGAAACACACCATTCACTCTCTCTAGCGCTTCTTTGATCCTATAATTGGTATCAGAGTAGAGACACTCTGAATTGGTGCAACCACCTTTCGAGTAAAATTGGTACAGTCACCTCTTCTGATAAATCTTTTAGTTTTTAGTTGCTTAAAATTGGTATAATACTACTCGAGTTGTTTTTCAATGTTCTTCTTTCTTTACTCCCGCACTACTAATTCAAGACCAAGTCTTGGTACATTTCTCTCAATTTTATTTGTGTGAAAAAGTTTATCGTCTACATGGCCCATCAAGATGCCCATCTCTTTTCTCTAGCTAGGACTTCGGCCACTAGAAGGGCTACATAGAGTACCACTTGAAGACTCAGGTGAAAATGTGTATCGTGATCGAGATTGGATTTACACTCCCTACCAAAAATGGAGTATCACTCGTCTGCAACAAATGGGATACACCAACAAATTGACAAATTAAGGTCAACACTAAGGCAACTCAAACCCTACAATGTGACTTGACCAAAGAGGAGCTTAACCGAATCAGACCATTCACAAGCGCCAAAAACCAATGGGAGAAACTCATAGAATTACAAAGGAAAGCAAACGTGATTTAATATTGAATAACTATATAACATAAAAATGTAGGAAGGTGAGTAGTCAGTAAGTCAGCTACACACCCAAATCCAAGATATGCTCAACGAGCTCCATTCGATCGGATAACAAGTAGAGAACCGAGATATAATTAGGTATTCACTTAACACCTTTCCTCGGAACACCTTGTGGGCATCTATAGTAGATGCATACAAGATTTCCAAGGATCTTTCAATTCTTAGATTAGATGAGTTATTTTTTGAATTTGAGTCACATAAAAAAATTAATATACGCCCGACCGAGAAAGATATCACTTTGATTGTAGGTAAAATCGAGACAAAGGAGTGTTCGAACATAAAGGAAACCAAAAATCAAAGAAGGAAGGATCTAAAAGTAACATGGTTTGAGTTGTCGGAAAAGTCAGATGAGGAAGAACAAGCTCAAGTGAGCTTTTTGACACTACCAGCTCGAGAACAAGTGGTCGAAATCGAGTCTGAGCCCGAGTTCGGATCCAAATATGAAGCTAAGTCTGAGACAAGCCAAAGATCCATATCTATTTAAGATGAACCAAACAACGATGTACATTCTCCCCTAGTCGAAAAATTATACGATATGAATCACTATTTGATGCAAAAGTTAACCAAGTCCAATGTCTGAGTCAATTCACTCTAAAAGGAGATAACAATCCTTAAGGAGAAGACTAACCTATAAATTCTTTGACTGAACAAGTTTATAATGGAACATCAACTCAAGTCCAAAACTCGAGGAAGAAAATTCTACTTTGAAAGTTAAAATAAAAGAACTTAAATAATCATTGGAAAAGTTCACTTTGAGCTCCAAAAATCTTAATATGATACTTGAAAAATAAAGAATTGTATATAATCGATCCGAACTCAAATACAAGGCTAGGACTCATTTTAAATTATATTTATCTTTAGTAAATCGAACTACTAGAAATCAAGTCCAAGCATGGATCCCTAAATAAAGCTTGATTAATTCAGTTGGACTAAAATAATATTGGATACCCAAGGGTCAAATACATTACTTAAATAGACTTGATCAAAGTTATGATCTAGGGGGAGCCAATAGAAAAACTATTTTTGTTATTAGATAAACTTATGTGCTTGATTGATTTACTATTTTTTACTTTGCATGTTCAGTTTATTTGCTGCTTAATTTAGAATGGTTAGATAAGGACTTATGCTTGATTGATGTTTTCCCAACCTAATACCAGGGTGGGGTAAGATGATAGTGTAGGTCCGGATAGGCCGGCTAGAGAGGGTTGAGTCGCCTGAAATACTAAAACAAAACACCTTTCTCCCTTTTCAACTTAGATTAGTATCAATAGCATAAAAATAAACAATACAAAACCAAAAGAAAGAGATTCAGAATTTATTTGGTTACAACCGGGGTGGTTGTTAATCTAAGGCAGATGAAAGCTCACTAAGAATCTCAGCCAATTGAAGGCGGAGAAGCCTCTTACACACACTAACAGCTCAGACTATTGCTAGGAAATAAATACTCAAGTTGTTATATCTTTCCTAGGTCCAGGGGTCTTTTTATAGCCCCTAGAAAACTTATCCCAGGGCTAAGGCGCCCTTCCGTGGGGTGGAAGGCGCCTCCAGTGAAGTCTTAGGTGGATAAAAGTCACCTATCCTGTGTTAGCTCGATGACCTAAATGAGGCCTTCATTATTCATGCAGGCGCCTTCCATAAGCAGAAGGCACTTTCAGTACAGTGGGGTGCCTTCTAGCAGAAGGCTTCAACTTCTTTTTCTCTTCCTCTCGCTCTTCCTCTTGGGTGATTTCGGCCAACCGAAATAAGGCTCACCGGAACCTAATTTCGGCCTTCTCCTTGAGCAACCTTCCTCCCCGGCTTCTCGTCCCTCGGACTGTCATGCGCGCCCTTCTCATCCACCAGTGTACTCTTCCTCAACACCTCGTCCCTCAAACATACTGAACCCGTCGACTCTCTCCCGTGTCGTTCTTCTCGCTAGCTACGTCTTTCGCTCGACTTCTTATGCTCCTAAACTCACAGGGATTAAAACATAACAGGATCTAACCTATTTTGGTTGATCACACCAAAAATAACCTTGGGGTTCCAACAATCTCCTCCTTTTTTGATGTGAACAACCCAAGTTAAGTTAGGGTAAACTAACTACAAAGTAAAGATAATAAAATTACGATTATGCAATAAAGTGTAAAAAGATTTTCAAATTTAAATTTAATTTAAAATTTGAATTGAACTACTACTTCCCCCTAGATTAAATCTTCTCTACTTCTCCTTTAATTACATAAAAATAGGGATATCAAAAAAATCTAAGGGTAACTTTTTCAGAGAAAAAAATTCAGTTTTTTCAAAAAATAATTGAAAGAACTTATCAAGTTTTTAACAAAATTTTGGGAAAAGATTATAACATCAATATTTTTTAGAAGCTTTAAGTTTTGCAAAAATAAATTTCTAAGTAATGAAATTTTCAAACAATTGACAAAGATTTAAAGCATTATCTTAATTTCACAAGCTTATCAGTTTGTCAATTAAATATTCAATTTAGTAATTGGCTTCCAGGCTATAGCGAGTTACTAGGCTGTATCATCAACCACTTTTGGACAAAGACTCTTAAAGAATTTAAACATTTAACTTTTCTGAAAGCCTTAGATTCAAAAAAAAATGTTAATCTAAGTGTGATTTTGGAACTTTCAATGTGAGTTCCTTTCCTACTAGATGTCGAAAATTTTGAAACACATGCTTTTGGTAATTTTTAATTTGACTCCTATGAAAATCAGATACGACTTGATCTTGCAAATTTTAGCTTGAGCGATTATAAACCATATATGATTTTTCTGAGTTTTCTACTTGTGTCTCAGTTTATCATTTTAATTTTAATTTTTAATTTTAAAAATTCTATGTGAGAATAATTTGTAAATTAATTTTAATTTTATTTCTTTCAAATTTGACGGTCTTTAATTAATAATTTAACAAATTTAAACAACTTATCAGGTGAAAGAGATCATACCTGACTTACCTTGTCGATCTCATTGTTGTAACTCCCCCTGAACTGCTATTTTCTTCTATTGACGCTCCCCTTTCGTCGATGCTCTCGATGCTCATTTCGGACGAGCTTACTTCATGTTCTTTTTCTTGATGACTTGCCTATAACGCAAGTCCGGAGAAAGCTTCAACCTCTAATTCAGATGATGTTTCATCCCACGTCGCCTTTAGGGTTTTGTGTTTATTCTTCTGGATGGGCTTCTTGTTCTTGCCTTTGTCCTTCTCGTTGATCTTTAACTTAGGGCAGTTGTCTTTAACATGTCTTCTTCATTGTAGTGGTAGCATCTGATTATTCTTCTCTTTCTACCCTGCGGATAGTTAGAGTTTCTAGATTTAAGTAATTTTTTAAATCGTCTTACCGTCATTACCGTTTCGTCATCATCGAGAGAGGATTCTGAATCTTGTTGGCCCATCTTTGCCTTAAGGGTAATGTTGTGCTTTGACTCCTTCTTCGGATCTGCACATCTCGTTTCATGGACTTCAAAAGTAGAAAATAATTGTTCTAATGTAGTTGAATCTAAATCCTTAGATATGTAATAAGCATCAACTAATGATGCCCATTCAGTATTTCTAGAGAATGCGTTAAGCGCGTACCTTAGTGAATCTCGGTTACTTACCTTTTCTCTGAGATTTGTGAGTCCAGTGATGAGTTCCTTGATCCTTTAATGAATGTGTGCAACAGTTTCACCTTGCTCCAGTTTGATGTTGCTGATCTGGTTTCTAAGCAGATCCCATCTCGTGAATTTCGCTTCCGAGGTTCCTTCGTGTAATTCCAGGAACTTCTCCCAGAGCTCCTTTGCAGACTCGTAGACTCTGATCTGATTGAATTCTTGTGGCGGTAGAATACTTAGCAGATGGAACTCTGCTTTGTCGTTTACCACGAAATCAGCCTGTTCCTTTTTGGTCCAGTGGTATGCTACAAAACCAAACTCCATTATTAAAAATAAATCGAAATCAATTTTGAAAAATACCTCAATCTTCTTTTTCTAGTTGGTGAAATCCCCCTCGAACTTTGGTGGGTGAATGTTTGATCCGGCCATCTCGTGTGCTTCGTTCGGCGGTTAGTCCTCCTGAAGCTGTTAGACTCTAATACCACTTGTAGGTCTGGGTAGTCCGGCTGGATAGGGTTGAGTTACCTGAAACACTAAAACAAAACACTTTTCTTCTCTTTCAACTTAGATTAGTAGCAATAGCATAAAAATAAACAATACGAAACTAAAAGAAAGAGAGACTCGAAATTTACTTGGTTACAACCAGGGTGGTTGTTAATCCAAGGCAGATGAAAGCTTACTAAGAATCTCCTTCGGTGAATGAATACTAAGAAGCCTCTTACATACACTAACAGCTCAGATTATTGCTAGGAAATGAATACTCAAGTTGCTACATCTTTCCTAGGTCCAGGGGTCTTTTTATAGCCCATCGAAAAACTTATCCTCAAGCTCTAGGCGCCTTCCATAGGGCTGGAAGGCGCCTCCAGTGAGGCACCGGTGAATAAGTTTTATCCACTACAATGGCTCGAATCAGTCTGGTCGAAGGAGCCTTCCATAGCAATGGAAGACGCCTTCCATGATGAGTTGAAGGTGCATTCCTTGCACATAGAAGGCGTCTTCCATGAAGGCTTGAAGATGTCTTCCATGCACAGTGAAGGCGCCTTCCAACAGAAGTCTTCAGCTTCTTTTTCTCTTTCTCTCGCTCTTCCGCTTGGGTGATTTCGGCCAACTGAAATAAGACACACTTGA